>NC_091131.1:182270285-182385285 GCF_040183065.1 Periplaneta americana
GTTATGTAATGTCTACTTTATTTAGCATATTAATTATTGATGTTATCATACAATATAGAGAGTGCATTTAAATTGAGGGGGTCATAAGTAAAGGGCTGTGAGTGCACTTAAGTTACTTTTGAGAAAATTGGGTTTAAATGTTTAAGCTTTCGTAAAATAGGTAAATTTTTTTATTTAAATTTTAATGTGTGATGCGATTGAAATATCCCTTTGCCACTAAAATTTTAGATACTTTTGCTTACACTGGATGCACTTAACTCATGTTATTACAAATGTCACTAGCATTCCTTTGCTTCTAGCCACCTCAATTCAAAACAAGCTGGTTGCCGTTCATTACAATGCAGGCTTCAATTCAGTACGCATATTATTAAAAACATTTTGAAGCATAGTCTCTGAAATTGAATTTATCGTTTCTTCAATATAATTTTTAGTACGATATTATTAATATAGGTTCTTTCTTCTATAGAAAACGCAACCATATTTCTGAAACACACTATACACTGCAGTGTTTACTTCACTGCTTGAAGACTTCGAATGCAACAGCGGCCGTAAGTTTGTGTGTCTGACGGGAGCAAGGACATTAGTGAAGGGGTGAGAGTGAAGTACATTCAGAAATGCAGGTACAATAAAAATGCAAGTAAAAATAAAATGATGTCCCTGTATAATATAATTATCACTTCCATTATATGCAGGAATTTAACGACCTAAATCAGAGATGCGATGCTTAGTAGTAATTCCGTGCACGAGCTTTTTTTAACTCTCTCCTTAGGCGGGCGGTTTTCTGTCTGAGGCACATTGCTTCTAATGCATTAAGAAAGGGTTTACAGTAGAGATGAACAACGATCGAGAAAGCGAGACTAACAGCGCCCGCGAAGCCGAAATCCCGCACGACAATGCTGTATTACGTCGCGTCCTTGACGTAAAGACTGGTTGTGAGTGTTCCGAGACTCGAGATTGATCACTCCCGAAGTCAACCTTGAATCAGAACATTTTGATGACTATGATACTGTTCTGTTTCGCCTTTTTGTCTCATTTAAAATGTATAATGTTATTTATTTCAATGATGTACAGAACGTTATTCAAAGTTACGGAATCTTTCCACGCCGACCAAATGCTATTTCGAGAATGATGAGCGAGACTCGAAGCGCACGACAATGACGAGACGAGACTCGAAAGACAAATGCAACGAACACAGCGAGCGAGAGCGGCAGTTAGTTTTATTCATATCTAGTTTACAACAATACAACTTTGCAGACCATGACAGATCGCAAGCGAGATTAAAATAAAGATTTTTATGCTCGACCATGCCGAAATGTAGTAATTATACACCTGGTAGTAGCACTTTAATGCACCTCATTAAAGTACACCTATTCATTAAAGTTCAGGTGTTCAGCCAATGACAAGTCACATTTGTACCGTTATGAAACCGCAAGTATCGATTATTCTCGGATATGCAAACGAAAGAGAATTAGCGAAAAGTCACGGAGGCTGGAAATCCAATACTGTCGCAGAAGGTTATGTTCTGTTATTATAATAATTAGCGTTAATTGTAAATAATATTCAAATAAATTCAATTTGTCATCTCGTTTTTCAATTCTAGATAAATTTCCAGGTTATATCAGACTAATGTTAATCTTATTCCTTATCAAGGTCAATGACATTCGGCCTCGGAAAAAATCAATACTTTCGCGTCTGCGCACATCTGACAATTCAGGTCACTTCGCACATAACCATAACATGACCAAATTTTGAATAATTTCAAGTTAGAAATATGGTCGAGCATAAAAAGTCGTATGAAACTTGCCTATAATGGTAATTAAGACGCTCGTATGAAAATTATGAAACTCGCTTGCGCTCGTTTCATAAACAAACATACTTGCGTCTTAATTACTACTATTATAGGCTCGTTGCATAATGTACTATTAATGATAAGTAGAAGCTTATTGTAGAAAATAGTTGTAGGCGTCTGCTAGTAATACTGCATTGTTTCACGGATGGCGAAACATGATTGATTCCATCTTATTTTTTTTGTGCTGTCCATGGCAGAAAGTTGTATTGTGCGCTGCTTATTTTCTTAACAATTTCGGTAGTTTTTGAACTGTTTGTAGTGTTGCAGTGATTACTGAGCACATATTTAAAGTAAGAAGTTCATACTTGTACTATACTGTAGTACTTGAATTCCTCTAACTGTACATATATTTAGATTAGGTGTTAATGGCGTCAATTAAAGCTTAGGAAGTGGATGCGATTTCTTACCTCTCTTCTCGTGAAAGTGATGGCGGCCGAACAAACGTGAGTATTTCGATCCATAGCAAGGTTTCTGTACCTTTGCCAGAAAAACTAATTTGAAGAAAATTATTACCCATAAATCGTACTTCAATTCTATTTTTTATTATTTTAATGCATATCACGAAATTACCTACCCTTTTTTGATTTTAGGTCTAACATAGGAAAAGAGAAAATTGAATTCAGGAAATACGATGCAATCAACTTATCGCAGCCGACAAAATTGTGAGGGAGCAGAAAGTATCTAGTATATAAAAAAAATGTATGTGTCATTGAGTTCACTCAAAGATTTCATAAGCAGAAATGATAGTAATGGAAATCAGACTCCTAAATTACGAAGGCTTTTTGCTCTTACGTCTGACCTGGAAGAACGGCTTATATTAATTATACGAGGGTGGATCGGAAAGTAACGCACAATAATTAAAAAAACGTTTAATAGGTAAACAAAAATAAAAAAAAATATCCAAATGAACTCACACCTTTCAGCTACTTTTCTACATAAGCACCAAGTATCTCAACACATTTCTGCCATCGACGTCCCGGTTTCATTATACCCTGTCCATAGAAGTCCGTTCGGTCGGAGTATAGCCATCTGCGGACAGTTGATTGCATTTCTGCATCATCACGAAAATACCTTTCCTTACCCTATATTTATAATTTACAGTGACATTCATTGAAAAATAACGCGAGTATAAATTCTACTCTATTACGATAATCGGAGAATAATTTGCAGATTACAGTATTTGTTTTAATTCTTTCCTCCCAAATAAAATGTGACATGTCTGACACTGTTATTATTTAAACAGGAGCAAATGTATAAGAAATAATGCAATCGGATACAAAAGTTCAAAATACTGAAAATAAATTTCCATGGCTTGTCAGAATTCTTCACGAAATGGAGTGAGCCTGCCATTGAGAACTGAAAATTATATAGAAAAATCATATTTATCATTTGTAAAAAGTACGCTCAGAACTGCGGCCTAACAGTATATCTATCATTCCAGTCACGTATCATAATTTGGATCCATCTTGAAAAACAGAAATCAAAAACGAAAACGTTTGAAACAGTAACTGATGGAACAGCACACACAAGAACAAGCCCGGGCAAACTCAATTCATAGAAGCGGGCTCGACACAAAACCCACCGCGCCCGCAAGCAGTCTGCTACGTCACGGCACTGTGGAGCTGCATGGGCTGGGCGTTCTGCTGGAATACTCACCCATGTGTATATAGTATAGTTGTAGTGGTTGACATCTTCCTTTCCTTCTCTTCTTTCTTTTTTAGTTACATGTAAGATACCACAGATTTCAAATACATCAGTTTTGTAATAATGTATTTTCTGTTTCTATCCCCAAAATTATATCGTAGTCCAGAATAACTGTAAGTTGTTACGTGTTCAGTAGTTTTATTATACAGTAATATTTTTGATCTGATTAATGATTTTCTCCGTAATGCCATTATTTTAGTTTTATATACTGATATCCTAAAATTGAGGCGGTTCCGAAAGAACGGCACATATCCATAAAGTGCATTTTGAGATAATGACCTACAAAGGTGTTGTGTTGCCAGTACGCATTTCAAACACAATTTTGATTTAGTTCCTTATATTTTATAAATTCATCGTTTGTTAATGTGCTAATATTTATATATTACATTTGTAAACCTACCGATATTTTGTCACAATAGTAGGCCTAAGTACAGTAGATACGACCTATGTGCCCTTTTTCCAAAGATACTTTTATTTGCTTTAAATAAACTTAAGGAGTGATGAAAACGAAAGACTAAACAAAGATAAAACTATTTACAAAATAATTTCAAATATTAAAAACATATTAACATAAAAATATTCACAATCTCATTGCATTTCAATGATGGTATAGCAATGATAATAACAATAACACATCAATAAACTTATTTTACAAAACTTTTATTGTCTATGCATAGGGATAGTACTACTTCGTTTTTCTATACGTTGTGAGATTCTTCGAGGACAAATTCTAGCCATTTCACGTCGTCCTCGTTTAAGTACTTAAATAGAGATCTTATGTCGTCAAACATGGTTTGGCTGATTGCTGGGAATGGAACAATCGTAGGTTTGATATTATGCCTAATTATTTTCAGTCTGATGGAATAGTTGAAGGGAATCCATAAGGGATTGTAATTTTCAGAGCACACAAAAGTACCATCCACTTTGTATCTCACTATAAAATACTTCATAATCGTAAATTTGCGTGTAGGAGATGGAGTCTTCATGAAATAGGGCATTAAAGCTATATCCGACTCTTTTGTAAAGTATGACGCATTACACCTCAAAGTTGCTGGGATGTTTTCTGCATGTTGCTATAGCTTTAACCATGGTTTTGCAGTTCCAATGGTTTCTTTCTTTTCATAGCAGATCTCACGAGTCCAAAGATTCTGTCACATTGTGTAAATGTGACTAACAGGAAACATAGAATATTTCTATCTGATGTGCCTTGGCGAACCAAGCAGAAAACCTCAGAAGCGTCGAATTTCTATTTTGTCCTCCTGCGGCATTAGACATCATTATGACAGTTTCCACGTTAGGACATTTTTTAAGATTTATTTGAAGGCAGTCATACAAAAACGACGCCACTGAATTAGCATTCTTTCTTGCTTGAGTTTCCATGAAAAATAAAAGTAGGAATTTCCATGAAGCAACAATAGAACAAAATTATTTCAAGTATTTTCCATTATTTAACAATAATTACAAGATAAGATTTTAAATTGTTACACTTAAAACATTATCACCTATAAGCACTTACTCTATAGTCTCAATCTGTAAGCCAACTGCACAACGGCGTGCGGACAGAATGTGAGCGGTGCACTGCCGATGCACATGGGGTGCTCGATTTATTTTATTGGGTTATTTTGCGACGCTGTATCAACATCTAGGTTATTTAGCGTTTGAATGATATGAAAGTGATAATGCCGGTGAAATGAGTCCGGGGTCCAGCACCGAAAGTTATCCAGCATTTGCTCGTATTGGGTTGAGGGAAAACCCCGGAAAAACCTCAACCAGGTAACTTGCCCCGACCGGGATTCGAACCCGGGCCACCTGGTTTCGCAACCAGACACGCTGACCGTTACCCCACAGGTGTGGACTGGGGTGCTCGATCCTGACCCCTAGCATCGTGGCATAAAGAGCTCTCCTGCCTCGTTGAAGCATAGTCAAGAAACGAAAAGTGGTAGATATGTGCATTCCTATGAACCCGAGCGGTCAATTAATGCCATCTTTGGAAAAAGGGCACATACACTCATGTGCCCTTATTCCGGAACCCGCCTCAATTATACGAGATGTTATAGCTTCGTGTGTTTTTATATAAAGTCGTTCTTAATCTTTACAAAATTACGAAATCAGGATCATTTGAAATACAGGTGTACTAATTACATTTATTTTTACATACTGTATAGAATGAAGTACTATATATCAAAATGATATTAAACATTGGATAAAGCCAATTGAAATGTTGGCATGTAGTGTTTCTTTGCGATTTTTTACTTAGATATCCAGTTCCTAAGAGCAAATGTTTTCAGAAAAAAGCTAAGACAGCCTAGCCACTAGCCTTCACAGAGGGGTCAGCAGAAACTGGTGGGGGAAATCGGGAAGAGATGCAACCAAACGGACACAGTACCTGTGCGAAAACATGATTCCATAATGAAGGGTTATTCTTTGATGTAATCCAAACAAAGAAGTTCAGGATTTTGCTCTCTTTGCTTCATTTTCGAGATAAAAATTGTTTTATATGAAACATTTCATAGCGTGTTTTAAA
Organism: Periplaneta americana; assembly: GCF_040183065.1. Taxonomy (NCBI): domain Eukaryota; kingdom Metazoa; phylum Arthropoda; class Insecta; order Blattodea; family Blattidae; genus Periplaneta; species Periplaneta americana. The sequence continues at coordinate 182,276,363 of NC_091131.1, forward strand.
GAAAGAAATTGATTTAATTCCAAATATGCTCAGTCAATTTTAAGAGAGCCGTTACTATGATAACAAATGATTGAAAGAAATTTATTTATTTATTTTCCTTTAGATATGCAGAAACGATGGCGGGCTTATGCTAGGGCGGCAATGAACCTGCGGGTTCCTTAAAAGCCATTTGTAAGTAAGTAACTACGATATACAGAAATTTGATCCGAACAAATGTAACATTGTAAAATTCCTTTGCAGAACATCAGTAAATTGCAGGATTCACTGTTCTTGAAGCATTAGGCCTATCTTGATCCACTTTTTTACTTACAAAATGAACAAGGAATGTCTTTAATAGCGATACAATACCAGCAGAGCATTACAATACAAATCGTTAGATATATTTCGATTATAATATCAATCCAGTGCCATAGGTAAATCAGGATTGGCAATAGTTTCTTTTTTTCCAAACGGGCCACAGTCTAGGACTGACGTCCATTTGTAACATTTCTATACCCACATTTCACATATAACTATCAACTGGACTGAAGTTATTTTGTTGTAAATTGGTGCACCGACTCCTAAACTGCCAATTCCAACAGAAAATTCGTTTTTCGAAAAGATGGACTGAAGCCCTTTTGGAAAGAGGATTCAATTACAAAACAGGGTCTTGCACTTACGGATTAACTTCTACGTGTGCCGAACATGCGGCACACCTCGTCCATCAGCCTTTCGTAGGAATTTCGGGGCTCCTCTTCCGCTGGTGCGCTGGGGGCCTCCTCAGGTTGCGGTGGAGGTGGGGGTGGGGGTTCTTCTCCGAGGACTTCCTCCAGAGGATCGGCGAAAGTTACATGTCTTTTGCCATCGTCAACCGCTGGGCCCTCAACCGAGGCGTCTTCCGCGCCGGCATTCTCCGGCCCACTTGCCTCGTCTCCCAAGTCAGCACTTCCCGGTTCTGCTGTCTCGTCACCCGCAGGCTGTTTAGTGTCTTCGGCACCGTCACTCGCAGGTTCTTTAGTGTCTTCGGTGCCGTCACTCTTGGGTGCACTTGGTTTTTCTTTTGTGCTAGCACTCCCAGGTTTCTTTTTCTTGGCGGCACTAGATTTCTGACCACTAGTACCAGGAGTGCTTTCTCCATCCTTATTAGGTTTTAAGATATACAATGTTGTGTTCTCCCGGAAGGGCTGTTTTTCTCTGCAGTTGTTGTAGAGCATGTAAGCTCCAACTGCAGCCCCTCCGGTGGCCGCCAGTTTACTGACGGTCCCCGCTTTCGTCAAAGATTTCGCTAATGCGCTTAAAATGAACTTAGAGCTCCACATATTTATGTGTTATGATTTGAGGAACGTCTCCAGGCAACGCACCGCATAGGCTCTGTTGTGAATGCATTATTGATTAAGCACATCGCAGCCAAAACAATAGGTTTGTTTCCAGCAAGCAATTCAGAACGCCTTCCGAACTTCTTTCGACGCATGCGCCAGTTGTGTACGGTGTCAGAACTAGTTCAGAATTTTACGTTGTTGGAACGTTTCTTGAACTGTTCTTTCACAGCCTTCCGAGTTCCTTCTCATTTTAAAATTATATTCATCTTCCGAACTTCATTTGTCATAAACTATATCACTACCACCTTCCAAATCACTCATGATCGACCAATTTCACTCGTTCTAAAGCACGTTGGAACAGGGATCTGGGGGTTCAGATCGGTTCTAGTCTTGTTGGGCTACTGCGCATGAGCAGGCAGTGCTGGAACAAACCTCTTGAGACGAGTCCGTTGTCACTCACTAGTTGAATGTTTTATCTGTCAATTACCTTAACCAGAAGGATTCTTCTCTGCAGTGGCGGATTAGTCACAGCATAAATGTAGTCAATAGATAGAGCCGCAAGTTTCGGGGGAAGCAAGTGGTCGTAGCGTAAGGCGAGTTCCGAAATAGCAGAAAAAGTTCGCAGTTGAAGTAGTTTTCAACGTTGTAACACAACCCATGCTCTTTTTAACTCTCGAATTTTCGCGACACAAACATTACGTTACAAGTTTTAAGCTCGGAAATTTACTGCTGAACTATGGGGTGGAAATTTGCACCTTATATGGCAAATTCATCGTTTTATAAGGCGTTCGCCTGCCTTGCATTGGCAATATATAGCATTTTGTAAACATGGTGGTGTAAAATAAAACGCATGGCCTTGATTAATTCGTCTTCAAACGAATGACCAAAGCCTCCCTCGTCCGTACTCGCCATTTCAATATATTTTATTGCAAATTTATCCAATCGACAAAACGAAATAATACAACACTAGAAGCTTAGCTTAAATTTTCTTTTCTTCAGTTCATTATTTTAAAATAATTTATTGTTGCTCATTAATTTATTATTTTTATTATTCGCTAACTTAACGGCGCTGTATCAACTGTAAGGTTACTTAGCATCGATGGAATTGATGACAGCGAGATGGTATTTGGCGAGATGAGGGCCATAGATTACCTGACATTCGCCTTACGGTTGGGTAAAACCTCGGAAAAACCTAACCAGGTAAACAGCCCAAGCGGGGATCGAAACCGCTCCCGAGCACAACTCCAGATCGACAGACAAGACAGTGTCTTAGCCGACTGAGCTACGTCGGTGGCTCACTCTTTATTAATTTACTAGTATTTAACGCAATCTTTTTCACTCCGTGTTTTTGAATTAATAAGAACGCACATTTTATAAACTTTTACTGAATATTAATGTTAGGGTTTATTTAACGACGCTCGCAACTGCAGAGGTTATATCAGCGTCGGGGGATGTGCCAGAATTTTGTCCCGCAGGAGTTCTTTTACATGCCAGTAAATCTACTGACATGAGCCTGTCGCATTTAAGCACACTTAAATGCCATTGACCTGGCCCGGGATCGAACCCGCAAACTTCGGCATAGAAGGCCAGCGCTATACCAACTCGCCAACCAGGTCGACACTTTTACTGAATAGAGCATGATGCGCGACTTTTTTAGTGCGACGGGTGGAGGGGGGGTTCCCAAGCGTGGCTGAACTAAGACCCTCACTACTTCTGTCCACGTCGATTTGCAAGTACTGATTTGTTCATTACGTTTAATTATTTCTGTGGGGAATTTGGCTCTTAAGACATGGGATGGATGAAAATTTGGTAATTTTTTTTGTAAAAAATCACATTTTTTTTTTGGTAGAAAATGAAGCTGTGGTGCCTACTTTACACTTTGACGAGATGTTGGAGCCTTACGACGGCTTTCTCATGAATTACGCCCTCTAAAAAAAGGCAGCGCTCATTAAGTATAAAACATATAGAAATTTAAGTAATTTTTCCGCACTTTTTCAGCCCACGTCTCTGATTCACATTGCTAAGGAATCCACAAACGTTATGCTACAAAGTTAGAAAATTTCACTGCATGTTCTTTAACGTATACTTATCAAAGATATGTTGGCGTTTTTTTTTTAAATAAAATTGTTAATAAAAAATAAAACGCGTGCTTACAGCCTAATCTCTTACGAGATTAATATCAACCGGAGTGCTGTAGTTAATGAATAGAGATTGTGCAAGGCACTGGTGTGATTATAGACAGCCGTGTGCACAGTTTAGTAGGATAAACATTGGTAATTTCGTGATACTTTCGTGAAAATTAATCTAAAATGCAAACCTGTAAATATATCCTTATTCCGATTTTTTCATCTAAAAGACGATAATTTGTTGTACAAATCTAGAGACATAAAAGATTGGACACGTTCTTGAACAAGTGCCAAAAACCACTTTTACAACTTAAGCTAAAAGGTTGGTTATTTCGTGATAACCTTCGTAATTTCGTGATATTACATTGACTATTTCGTTTATATGACGTCATTCCATTTTCGACCAATGAAGTGTATGAAATTTTGAATTCCAACCAATCACAGTCAGACTTTGCGATAATTTCTGCAGCTAGATTTATCGCTATCAATTTATCGCATGGTCGTTTTTTTGTTTAGTCGTTGTCGCCAACTGTTTCCCCGTAAATTGATGATCATGAATACATTAAGATACAACTACACGGTTAAACTTTTCTTTCAACTTTAAAGCAATGAATGCAAGATTGATATTTAATATTAATTAATATATTTACGCAGTGAAGACGGCGTTCAAAACGGCGCACCATGTAGACACAAAATCTTCATGCATCTTAATTGAACGTACCTTTCAAACTTGATTCTTTCAATACTCTTCCCAGATTGCACGCATACGCGATTGGAATATTGACCTGTGTAGATGCAGCTTTAGTTCCGTTACACACTACAGCGAGAATGCGTTTGTCGAGCTATAAAAAATGCTTTCGTGTAGCACAGATTGTAAGTAACGGTTGAAATAAGGCACAGCTGACATTGGTCCTGCTTCCACAGGTAACTTAACCTATAATTTGCAGCCTATAAAATTTGTATTTTGTGAATAAAATGAAACAATTAATGAAAAGTTAGATGTTCAAATTTATGTAACATCGCATATCAAACCCAAAGACCTTACATAGTAATAATAAGGTCTTTGATCAAACTGCCTTCCGTATGGCGTAATAAAATTCGTGTTTTAATTAGGCCTATCTACTCGTATACAGAGATGGCTTCACTGTGTAGCAACATGTCTCGTTGTGAATACATAAGCATTGGTATATAGCTGTTCCCACTGTTACTGTTAAATTAAATTATGACTTCAACAGATAATGAAAATGTATTTATGTTATAATAATAAGAGAAAAGTGCAGTACATGTATCGTAATTAACATTGTTAAATCTGTATTTCGCTTTTCGCAGTTGGCATTACTGAATAATAACACCGAATTTCTTTATTGCAGTAATCGATATTGATCTACGAGTATTTCAACTTCACAATGTCTGAATAGGTTAAGTATTCATTAATATAGGCCTACAATTATTAACATTTTGTGATCGAATTTTAGGGATATATTATGTACATTTTTATTTTATTCACGAAATAGTCCTAATAAATGTCACTCGAGGTCCGAGATTTCCCAGATAAAGCCACTCGCTTCGCTCGTGGACTTATCGACAAATCTCAGACCTCTCGTGACATTACTACAGGTAATTAGTATACTCCGTAATACTGTTGTTTTTGCTACTGCCATTTTTAATGTTACGTCGTAAATCGAACACTGATGACTTAGTCTTAGTGGTTATAATAATCGCCATAAATGTACTTATAATATGATAATAATAATAATAATAATAATAATAATAATAATAATAATAATAATAATAACAATAATTATCTTTAGCAGAAGTGAGGACAGCGAAGCTAGAAGATCTGAAATATGAGGTGCTGACACCTGTTCTGATACAATACCGATAGAAAACATTGCCAGAGCTAGATATATATCGGAGCTATAATTGTCAAACACATGAAATCGTTGCCTGAGGGCGAGTTTATTAAGAAGTCTCCCATTGTTGCAGGAAAAGAAATTTGCCCCGAAAAATTAAAGTCATTTGAAAATGTATGTCTCTCTCGATGTACAATTACAAGGAGAGTAGGCAAATGGGGGGCGATATTGAAAACCAACTACAAAATAAATTTAAAAAACATTTTCGTCTTGTTTGTCTTCTCCATCTTTTCTTATCAGCAACAAACTTACAAATATGAAAAAGTGGCGTCTATGTTCCAGTGAGTGTCAGGAAGATTAATTTATTTTGTAAACAGATTTAACTTACCCTATACAATTTGAAACAGCTGATTACGAGAAAAAAACAGTTCATTTTCGTTATATAGGCTTACCTTGTTATCTGAGACACCACCTATTTGGGTTTGAAAGATTAAAACTATTATTTGTTGTCTTGTTACTTTAAGTTCCTTAAAAGAAAAATTGTGCATGATAAACGTATAGCCAACGTTCCGCCACTGATAGCCACGTTGCCTCGTTCAAGTAGTAAGCAGCTGCTTTGCTACGAATAAAAGGGGTTGATGGCACCAGATACTTCCCCTACCGTTTGCTTGTGAGCATGTCTGGACTATAGTTTTTGCGACTTGCACATGGACTATTTGAAGATGATACCGAATCTAATTAAGATGGTGAAATGAATCCGAGGTCTAACGTCGAAAGTTACCCAGCAATCATATTTGAATTGATTGAGGAAAATACTACGAAAAACCTCAGGATTTTGAACCGGGGCCCGCTCGTTCACGATCACACGTGGTAACCGTTTCTCCACAATGGTAGACATTGAAGTAGTTGTAGTGGTTGCAGTAGTTGTGGTTGTAGTGGTTTCGGTGTTGTCATAGTAGTTGCAATAATAATATTGTTATAAGAGTTGTATTTGGTATTCCCAAGAAACTAGTTCGATTAATTAAAATGTGTCTCAGTGAAACGTACAGCAGAGTCCGTATAGGACAGTTTCTGTCAGATGCGTTTCCAATTCACTGTGGGCTAAAGCAAGGAGATGCACTATCACCTTTACTTTTCAACTTTGCTCTAGAGCAGGGGTCGTCAGCACAGAGCACCCTGGGGCTAGCCTCTCTTATCCGCAGAAAACGCAGTGCACTAGGGTGCACTCCGTAGCTGCTAGCGGGTATGCTCTCTATCTCTCCCTGTTGCACGACAGTGCACACGGGACAGCACCGCGTACCCTTTGCACATTTCAGCGAGTGCTGACGACCACTGCTATAGAGTATGCCATTAGGAAAATCCAGGATAACGGAGAGGGTTTGGAATTGAACGGGTTACATCAGCTGCTTGTCTATGCGGATGACGTGAATATGTTAGGAGAATATCCACAAACGATTAGGGAAAATACGGGAATTTTACTTGAAACAAGTAAAGAAATTGGTTTGGAAGTAAGTCCCGAAAAGACAAAGTGTATGATTATGTCTCGTGACGAGAATATTGTACGAAATGGAAATATAAAAATTGGAAATTTATCCTTTGAAAAGGTGGAAAAATTCAAATACCTGGAAGCAACAGTAGCAAATATAAATTATACTCGGGAGGAAATTAAACACAGAATAAATATGGGAAATGCCTGTTATTATTTGGTTGAGAAGCTTTTATCATCCAGTCTGTTGTCAAAAAAAATTTGAAATTTAGAATTTATAAAACAGTTATATTACCGGTTGTTCTTTATGGTTGTGAAACTTGGACTCTCACTTTGAGAGAGAAACATAGGTTAAGGGTGTTTGAGAATAAGGTGCTTACGAAAATATTTGCGGCTAAGAGGGATGAAGTTACAGGAGAATGGAGAAAGTTACACAACACAGAACTGCACGCATTGTATTCTTCCCCAGACATAATTAGGAACATTAAATCCAGACTTTTGAGGTGGGCAGGGCATGTAGTACGTATGAGCGAATCCAGAAATGCATATAGAGTGTTAGTTGGGAGGCGGAGGGAAAAAGACCTTTGGGGAGGCCGAGACGTAGATTGGAAGATAATATTAAAATGGATTTGAGGGAGGTGGGAAATGTTGATAGAGACTGGATTAATCTTGCACAGGATAGGGACCAATGGCGGGCTTATGTGAGGGCGGCAATGAACCTACGGGTTCCTTAAAAGCCAGTAAGTAAGTATAATAGTTGTAGGTTTAGTAGCAGTAACAGTAGCAGCAGTTTATTTATGCTGCTTTCAGCTGCAAAAGTTATTCGCTATCGAAATTCGAGGTGAGTGGAAAATATGCGATAAATTTTACATGAATCCCTCTACCAAGAGACAGTTTTTTTATTTTCCGTAAATCCACAACGCGGAACCTTCAGATTTATCCATGACGCGAGGCCTATAGATTTACTTCCTTCTAGAAGAAAAGCGTGATAAAAATTTTAATAAATCTTCGTTTCAAGCCGAAATTGAACGAACGAACCTCGTATCCACCAGAGCACAGATGATGATTTGTGAGCAGGGTGGGAAGTTATGCGAAAACAACTATGAGTACTGTTTGCAAACATTTTCTGCGAAAAAGAATGTTAATTTCTCAAGACACGTAAAATACGCTTACAAATTGCTGCTCCTTGGGTACCAGGATGCATCACTTGAGGTAATTAACTCCAGCTCTTCACTTTAAGTCTTCATTTATTGTATCCTTTGAAACGATACACCGACACGACACAGTGATTCCGCTTGACTATCCGTGCTGTTACAGGGACTTTTTATGTAAAGGGATTCAATATTTTAATAAACTGCAAACCACTTGTCATAGGCGGATGAAATTTTGTACATTTGTCATTATTAACCAGATATACAAGTGGTAAAAATTTGGTGAATCTAGCTTCATAAGTATGGTAGTTATTGATTTCAATATTGTGAACCCATAAAAATATGGAACTCGGAAATTTCAGTACAGTTCCCCCTTAATTCTGATAAGATTAGCATTCGGGCATTATTTAAGTAACAATAAAATTAAAAGGAACAATGACATCTGAATATAGAGTAGTGAATACTTTATTAATAAACACTATGAATAATGAAAAGTTGTATGAATAATTCACAAAGTACTAATCGTTCTACTTAATAAAATAACAATGAAAGGGGTGAAAACTTTTGTAGTTTCATTTGATTTCATTTATTATATTCCATAGATCTTACATGAGTAATGAAGCTTTAAGATATGGAACAAGTAAAACATTTTACAATATTACAATTACAATTTTTACAAATTTTTACAATATTTTATCATTTTTATAGTTTTAGTGATATTATGATCTATCTTATTCTTTGAAAAAAATTAATATCTATGTTAGAACAGTATGTAGTGTTTAAAAAAATTAAATTCTAGTTTAACTATAAGACACTTTTTAATTTTTATGGTTAGGTTTTGAATTGAATCGAATTTAATTTACGTGAGGGGGGCACTATGGCTCAGCACTGCGACCTGTTAAGGTCTGTTACGCTAACCCTCAAGCTAGGCGCATTCCCAAACCCACACCGGCTGACTACACTAAGGTTCGCTGCCTATCCCAACCCCCCTCGTCCCTGGAGCAGCCTCCTCCGTGAGTCGCTAGGCGGCGATCGGGGAATGCTATGGAATGATGACGAAATGGAGAAATTGAGACGGAATGATGTAAATGCCTAAACGGGAGAACCCCGAGAAAAACCCCAACTGCGACCTTGTCCGCCGCAAGTGTCACTATGGATTTTTGTGGTTGGGTACTTTAGACAAAATGAATGGCACTGAAGTTATTGCAGACTGATTTTACTGTTGGTGGTTAATTATGACAATTAACTGCAAAAGTAAAATACATGTTAATAATTTTTTTAGATTATTTTAATTCATATTACGTATAGGCTGTGTACGAATACGTTACATTTCACCGCTGGAATTGTTTTCACTTGTGCGATTATAAATGAAGGTTATATAAAATAATTGCTTGTCAATTGTATTGCCATGGATTTTTATTAATTTATTCCCATAAAAATAATTTATTACGTCTTGTAAATAATCGTGTAAAATCAGTTTTTCTACACGACGTAAATTACGTGTAATTTACGTAAAATATGAATATTGTAATTTATTACATTTCTTTGTTTCGGCTTACGTTTTGGTTTTATATATTTCAGGGAATAACTGTTCCGTATTGAACTCGGTCATACCGGACGAAGTGTCTACTAGTGCGAAATCACCAAAAAAAGACAAATAGACCAGCATGTGGTAGGTAAGTGATGTATGAAAACTAATTGATTATTAAAAATTCTTCTCTGTTTTACATACAAACATTTCTTTTAAACATAAAATGTAATTTTGCAAAGAGACGATTTCTTCAGATATAGCTATAATTCGTATTTTGACAAGTGGATTTTATATTCGTCACATGATTAATTTTCCCTCTTGGTGAAAACCTTTACGGTAAATTTCCTTCGTATACTACATACTATTACGGGATATTTAATTTTTGTTGCAACAGCAACCTTTCTGCCATGATAAAATTATCAAGTTGTATTTGATTAACCCATTGGAAAAAGTTGTTACATCGACTTGATTTTTTTTTGTGGGGGGTGGGGGGGGAGAGGGCTAGAGCGAAAAACTTTGTATCGTTTCTCTTATTCACGTTATGAAAGGAGAAATAAAAGCTATTTTTGTTTGTTAATAAAAACCTTTGTAATATGGCATGAAGAAAACAATTTATATTTTAAAATGCACTTGACTGGCTTTACGGTTGGACAAAGGATTTAGCTGATTTTGGAACTGAAGTGTCTGCCATTTTTATTTTCTGTACAGTTGCGAATACAGCTAAGTCTTGGATTTAGGCTGTGGAATTAAAACAAATTTATAATATGAAGAATTCTGTTGTCCTATTATTATACACACAATTGCATATTGCGGTACAGAATGGACCGTAAATAATGTCATTAATTTCGGTGGATGATTCCTTTAGTAAAGAGCAACAAAAAAAGTCAAATACTATTTTGCTATGTTTTGAATAGTTTTCCAGAAAAATATGAATTTCAAAATACAGGGACATCATTTTATTTTTACTAACATTTCTAATATTAACCTGGCTATACCTTTGGATTAACAATTGAGAACCGGAAACACCGTTTGCTACCCTCTTCCATAATTGGAGTTGGATGATACTGACGTAAAATACAAACAAATCACTTTACTAGGTATAGGAGGGAACAAAAGTAGTTTATCCATTAACGTAAACTAGGAAATATCGCGATTTTGAGTTTTATAATTTTCATTAGGTTTTCGTTTAATCAAAATACAATACTGTATTAACAATAACTGTTTTTACTCACTAACTGAGCTATCCATTCGGACGTATTCATTATGCAGTGTATATTATACTGTCAAGAGCACATTAGAGTACAATATAGAGAATGAAGTTAAATTGAAAAATAATCATAATATGGATATTTAAACACAATTTTGAAAATAGTGGCCGTTCATTTCGATACAGACTTCAGTTCTTTTGTGCATATTATCGCACTATAGACTATTGTACCTAATTCCAATTATCAGTTTCGTCCTTCGTACTAGTAATTCAAGCTGAAATAATTCTGTACCTATTCTATAAAGAGTACTTTAAGTACTGTAAATTCAATCTTCATTTCTTCCCGATTTGAATAGATAAAATTACTCAGACATGCTATATACTGTCCGTCCAAGTGGTTTTGTCGCAGGGTCGTAGAAAGGGGGAAATCACGTGACAGTTAATTACTTAACGAGGCCGTTTTATTTAAGTTTTTTTAAACAATTGTATAATATTACGTTGACGTCCAATTCCTAAGAGAAGTTAATGTTCTCAGAGAAAAGCTAAGACAGCCCAGCCACTAGCCTTTACAAAGGGGCGAGGAGAAGCGGATAGGGAAAACCGGGATGCGACGTAGGCAAACGGATGACAGTACCAGTGCAAAAATATGATTCAATATCGAAAGCTCTTTCGTCACTGGAAAACGCGAACATATTTCTGGAACGTACTATACTCACTACCTCAGTAGTGTTTACTATGACTGTAAGGCGACTTTGACTGCATACGCGGCCATGGGTCTGTGTGGAGGACGATTGGAAGTTTATTAGTAGAGGGGGTGGGAGTGAAGTACATTCAAAAACTCAGGTACAATAAAAATTGAAAAATAAAATGATGTCCCTGTACTTGACTTAGGAGAACGTGCAAGGATGTGTAATCAGTAGGGAGTGCACGTAAGTCTCTGTTGCTTTGAACAACCTCTTTACCGGGGTTGTTATGAACAGGGAAATTAAAGATCTTTTCTATGTACATTGTTATTAAGCTCTTTAAAAAATGCAGGTGATATACCATTTAATTTTCGTGTGAGAGAGCGAAAAATGAACATTGTTTACTTTACGTTAAACAAAATCCTTAAAATTTTAGAATAAACTCTGCAACCTAATTTTAATTAAATATTCGGAGAACACAGTCGATAAGATACGCTTATTTCAAAATAAATTTAAAACAATAAAAAATATTTATACACCCCCATTTCAATTGAATGCTCTAAAGAACTAAAACTATGATGCTGAGTTCAGTTTATAAAAACAAGATATTAAAGCATTTAAAACTCTGCAGGCAAAAATAAAAATACGATATACTATTTTACATTAAACGAACAAAATTAAAAATAATATTTCTAAACTCTTTCGATTTAATTTTAATTACTCGTAAATATCTGACGAACACAGGCTATACGAAAAGCTTATTTTTATGTTACACAAATCAACTGGCTGTAATTATTTAAAAACACTCCATTTTTGTCGTACTGCAAGCATTTTCTTCAGGCAATTAGAAATAGTTCCCTCCCACTTTCGTTTTAAAGTGATAACCGGTTAGTTTACATACAAGAAATCAAGTTTGCCGAGATGTATTTAAAATCAATCATGTGTGGTATGTTTACTTTTATCATTTTCTCAACGTATCGAGCAGGTACTTGCCCTACGACAACGGATATCTTCCTCTCTGCAGGCAATAATAGCCTATACATCGTTCCGGCTCCGGGGATCGAACCCGGGTCCTTGGTTCTATGGTGCTGTGGATTGAATTCGGAGTAGCTCAGTGGTCAGAGCGCTTGGTACGTAGAACCAAGGACCCGGGTTCGATCCCCGGCGCCGGAGCGAATTTTTCTCCTCAAATATTAATTGTCAATATAACAGATTTTATTCTGTAGGGCAGTAAAAAATATCTTTACATTGCTGCCACATGATACGATAACAAACCTTCAGAAAGACAGACAGACATACACACAAGCAAACAAAGAATGCAATTTTTGGTCTGAAGATGGTTAATTATATGTTGAAACCAATTATTTTTGAAAAAGCGAAAATTGGCAGAAAAATTTTGGTTACAGATTTTTATTATTAGTATAGATTGACTTCCTGCACGCATTGTATACTTCACCTGACATAATTAGGAACATTAAATCCAGACGTTTGAGATGGGCAGGACATGTAGCACGTATGGGCGAATCCAGGAATGCATATAGAGTGTTAGTTGGGAGGCCGGAAGGAAAAAGACCTTTGGGGAGGCCGAGACGTAGATGGGAAAATAATATTAAAATGGATTTGAGGGAGGTGGGATATGATGATAGAGACTGGATTAATCTTGCTCAGGATAGGGACCGATGGCGGGCTTATGTGAGGGCGGCAATGAACCTACGGGTTCCTTAAAAGTCAGTAAGTAAGTATAGATTGACTTGACGTCATAGCAACAACTGTAATGGAACATTACCACATTTTAATATAAATTGTCTTGTTGTATGGTAACCGTTACGGAACACTTCAGATGAAGTACAAAAATTTGTCTTATAACAACAGTAAAAACATTATCGGCCGGATTATAAAGAGGATAAAATTTCGTTTGATTGGCATTACCTTTAGATAAGCAGACGTAAATATAGCAAATCGAGCTTTGGACTTTAACATTGAGGGAACCAGGAACAGAGGAAGACCAAGAATAACATGGCGCAGGACAACTGAAAAGGAATTGAAATAATGAAAAAAAAAACATGGGCAAGTACAGGCTCAGAATAGAGCTGGAAGGAAAACATTCGTAAAGGTTCTATGCTCCACCCAGGTGCTAAAGCAAACAAGAAAAAGCCTATTAAAGGAAGTAAAGGGCCATAAATAATTGGATACTAGATTAAGATTCATTACAGGTGCAAATCCCATATAAGGGCTTAGATTAGTCACAAAGGATATTTGTTCCATGGTAACAAACCTTCATGAAATATTTTTATCTGTATTAAAATTACACATGTATTAACAAAAATATGATATTTTTTATTAAATACACATCATAATTTGAAATTCGTAATAGAATATCATTGTATGCAGACGGAAATCAAGTGAAGCTAAATTTCGAAAGAAAGCCTCTAGTTGACGTATGACCAATTTTTTATATTTTGCTATTAATTGTAATGTTTAACATAATATAATGTGTGACAATACAATTTCGTAAGTATTTATTATATAATTGCATTTATAAACATACGTAATATGAATTATAAGGAATTGTAAAAAAATATAACATGTCTTTTAATTTAGCACTTACTAATTATCAAGATTACTCACCACCGCTGAAATCACTCTTCAGTAACTTCAGCCATTGATTTTGTTTATTGCACTATTAATCGTGCACAATTTTTGTAATATAGAAATAAAATAAACAAATGCACGAATAAATAAATGTATAAGTAAATAAATGAGTGAATAAATAAATGAATGAATGAATGAATGAATGAATGAATGAATGAATGAATGAATGAATAAGTAAATTAATTAATTGATAATGAATACATGAATGAGTAAATAAATAAATAAATAATAAATTAGTAAAGGAATAAATAAACAATAAATAAATTAATGAATGATTGAATAAATAAATAAGTAACTGAATTATAGGATGAATGAGTGTGTGATTGATTGAGTGATTAAATGAATAAATGACTAATGAGTAAGTGAATAAACGAATAAATGAATGGATGATTGAACGAATCAGTAAATAAATAAATAAGTCAATAAAAAAATAACTGAATTACGCGATGAACGATTGAGTGATTGATTGAGTGATTAAATGAATAAATGACTAATGAGGAAGTGAATAAACGAATAAATAAATGGATGATTTAACGAATAAATAAATAAATAAGTCAATAATAAATAAATAAATGAATAACTGAATTACAGGATGAATGATTGAGTGATTGATTGAGTGAGTAAATGAATATATGACTAATGAGTAAATGAATAAACGAATAAATGCATAAATAAATAAATAAATAAATGAATAACTGAATTATAGAATGAATGCGTGAGTAATTAATTGACTGAGTGAGTGAGTGATTAAATGACTAAACGACTAATGAGTAAATTAATAAACGAATAAATGAGTGGATGGTTGAATGAGTCGGTAAATAAATAAATAAGTAAATAAATAAATAATTGAATTATAGAATGAATGATTGAGTGAGTGATTGATTGAGTCAATGATAAAATTAATAAATGACTAATGTGTAAATGAATAACGAATAAATGAATGGATGATTGAATGAGTCGGTAAATAAATAAATAAGTAAATAAATACATACATAAATAAATAAATAAACAAATAATTGAATTATAGGATGAATGTTTGAGTGATTGATTGAGTGAATTATTAAATGAATAAATGACTAATGAGTAAATGAATAAACTAATGGATGATTGAACGAATTTGTAAATAAATAAATAAATTAATTAATTAATAACTATATCAGAAAATAAATAAATAAATAAATAGTAAATAAATAAATTACTGAATTATAGGATGAATGACTGAGTGATTGATCGAGTGAGGCATTAAGTGAATAAATAACTAATGAGTTAAAGAATAAACGAATAAATGAATGGATCACAAATCCTTCTCAATCACTCCTTATAGGCATATCCCTTCTTGAAATTTAGTTAAATTATGTAGTGTTAACATGACTTTCCCGACTTTTTGAGTTCGACTTCGAAATAGATCTGTAATTTTTTTTAATAAACATTTCAATTCATATTTAAGTCATTTTCAGTTCCCAAATAAGTATCTCCCTCTGCCTTTATAATATGGGATACCAAACAATATACCTACAGAGTACATTTTGATGTCTTTACATTTCTACTAAGTAACAATTTATTCCATTTCGCCACCGGCGTAGCTCAGTCGGCTAAGGCAATTCCCTGCCGATCCGGAGTTGCGTTCGGGCGCGGGTTCGATTCCCGCTTGGGGTGATTACCTGGTTGGGTTTTTCCGAAGTTTTCCCCAACCATAAGGCAAATGTCAGGTAATCTATGGCGAATCCTGGCCTCGTCTCGCCAAATATCATCTCGCTATCACCAATCCCATCGACGCTTAAAGTCGATCTGGTTGGCGAGTTGGTATAGCGCTGGCCTTCTATGCCCAAGGTTGCGGGTTCGATCCCGGGCCAGGTCGATGGCATTTAAGTGTGCTTAAATGCTACAGGCTCATGTCAGTAGATTTACTGGCATGTAAAAGAACTCCTGCGGGACAAAATTCCGGCACATCCGGCGACGCTGATATAACCTCTGCAGTTGCGAGCGTCGTTAAATAAAACATAACATCGAAGCTAAATAACCTCGTAGTTGATACAGCGTCGTTAAATAACCAAGTAAAATAAAAAAAAATATTTATTCCATTTCGAATTTTATGTAATAATATATTTTCATTTAACGTCTTATTCCCTTCTTGGATATGTCAGTTACATTATAACGCTTCGAATTACATTTGTAGGCCTACTTATTACATTCTTGTACTTACCTTCTCCTTGGAAACATAAGTACATATAGTTTGAGATATTTCATAGCATAATGATTCATGAATTTGTTTTCTCTTCCGTCAGAATAGACACTTTTGCCACAAATTTAATTTCACCCTTTCATAACGGATTAATTAACTTTATAAACAGAAGGATTTATAAATTTGCTTTATTCACCAACTGCACATACAGGCTTACATTAGAAATGCAATATCTATCTATCAATACAGGTTGAGTTGTATGAATAGGATGAATAACATTAGCTTTTATTCGCTATCAGTAAATTATACGTAAATACTCCCATTAAATATACGTACTGTAGTTCCAGGTTTTGTATCTCTAAATACAGAATGAGTTATGTTACTAGCAACATGAATAATTAGTTATATCGGCGTTTCTATAAATAGTTGGGCTGTCATTATTAAATCTTTTGGGTACTGATTGAAGCCACCGACGTGATAAGGGATGGGACTCATGCGCTTATTCTGTTCGAATCCCGCGTCAATTTATTTCTGTTTGGAATTTTCCCAGATTTACTGAAACTGTAAAACGAATGTCAGGTAATGTCACGGGAATATTTGAACCCTTTTCGTCAAAATACCATTTTGCTATGAGCAGTAACACCAACGTTATGTAGACGAGCAATTGATGAAGCACAGTTTAATTAACAGATTAAAATATAAGTTTTATTGCATTGTATTTATTAACATTCCATGATATTCGTACATTGCTTCACAACTAGAATATGGAACAAGTCAAAAAACTTGTTACTAGTTATGTTATTTAAAATGTTTTGTTTATTTACAATTTTACATTTATACTTTCGACTGCTTTGATGCAAATTTCAATGATAAGAAATATTACAATTTAAGTTTATTGTGACTATTACACTTTTACTACGTCACACTACTTTTCACCAATAAAACGGTACGAAATTATATCTTTCACCAAATCATGGCTGCTTATCGTACAATTTTTATCGTGTCCCTAGCATTTGTTTAATTTTATCGCGTCTCTAGCATTTGTTTATTTTTATCACTACCCTATCATTTGTTTCTTTGATTGCCAACATTTCAAACTGTACTGGTCTGGACGTCAAAAAACAGAAAATTACAAACCACTCCAGTCGATGCACAGCACTTTCAAATATGACTCGCATTGGCATTCAAGAACAAGAATTAATGAAGATCACTGGTAATAGCTATGCATCTTCCCTGAAGCCCTATTTACAAATAAATGGAGAACACCATTCGGAAATCCTGAATAAGTTGAGGGATACACCATGTACATGAACGAGTTCACTTCTTTTACGCACACGTCCAATATAACATCAACCGAACCACCAACCACTAAAACATTCATATTTGAAAGTTGTACTTTCAATAATTGTTTCTTTTAAAATTATTCATGTTTATTTTTTATTTCATCATCGTTAATTAAAACGTTTCATGTATATTTCATCATCCCTAATTAAAACTTTTCTAACACTCGTTTATATTATTTAGGTTATGTTTGTTATAGCTTCTGCTATATGATATTATGGATAGTCACGTATCAGAGATTGTTTAATACTAAGATTTATTGAAAATCATCTGTCAAGTGACGTTGATTACTGGGATCCGGATGATTGGAGTGGAATGCAAATGTTTCAATAAAAATGAAACTGAATCAACAAAGCCTTCTTGACTAGTAACCGTCCACAGAGTTCAATGAAGATTCCATAGTCGGCAAAACTGATAACAAGAAAACAGCTAATCATAACACACTACTGCCATCTAGCGTAATGTTGAGATGGTACAATAATACATTTGAAGACAGTTGTACTTTCGTAAGTCAATTAATATTTTATTGTGTTGGACTACTTTGTTACTTCTAATCTTTATATACTTTCTTCTAATCGTGTAATAGTCAATTAAATCCCACTCGAGTTTTGATTTTCTGTAGATAAATCAAAACCTCTAATGAGATTACTGTTGATAAATGTAAACCGGAAAATGTAATTGCATTAGTATCTATTAATCTGATTACAGAATAGCGATATATCGATAATTTCGATATACCGATATATTTTGTGCTATATATTTATTTATTCATTTGTTGATGAACATAACGGGCAAAGCCCAATTACAATGTTCACGACTAACAAATTAATTGATAAAACATAAACAAGGAAAAGGAAACATACACTTATTAAAAACTGAAACATAATAGAAATAAGAGAAAGAAAAAAAAAGAGAAATTGAAATAAGGTGCGAAAGTAGCTTCAAATTAACTAACAACAATATTCTGTAAAATATGATAACAAATAATTCTGAATCTAGAGAAATTCATATTGAAAATATCAACATTCGGATGAGGATGTAATTTATTGTATAACTGTAACATTTGGAAAACTGGGGAATTTTTGTGGGATTCAGTATTTGTCCTTGGTATGTAAAACAAATTTCGAAATTTCGTTTTAAGCTTAGGTGCATATAATGTTATATAATAAAATAAACCAACACAGTCCAACTTATTGTTAATAATTTTATAAAGAAAGTTTAAAGATTGACAATTTCGTCGAATTTGTAAACTAGTGAAATGGAAATGTTGAAGCATTGTAGCATAACTCTCATAGGTAGGATAATCATTATAAAGTCTGTAATACAACCATTTTAGAAATTTATTTTGAATTTTTTCTAGTAACAGAATATATTTGTTAGTAACTGGGTTCCAGATAACAGCAGCATACTCTAATTTAGATCGAACAATGGAATTATACAAAATTATTATAGTTTTCACTTTGAATTTACAAGAATTTCTCATAACAAAACCTAAACTTTTACAGGAAATTTGGTTTGCAATATATTGCAATATCAATATATCGGCATTTAAATTATTTTCTCCATCTCGGTCGACCTGGTTGGTGAGTTGGTATAGCGCTGGCCTTCTATTACCAACTATTACAAGGTTGCTGGTTCGATCCCGAGCCAGGTCGATGGCATTTAAGTGTGCTTAAATGCTACAGGCTCATGTCAGTAGATTTAATGGCATGTAAAAGAACTCCTGCGGGACAAAATTCCGAAACATCGGCGACGCTGATATAACCTCTGCAGTTGCGAGCGTCGTTAAATAAAACATAACATTTAACATTTTCCTCCATTCCTAATACAAATTTATTTCTGTGCAATGGTTGAGCTGTTTCGACTTTTTCCATTGCTAATTGTTAAAATTATAACACAACGTTTCGAAGAGTGGATCTCTCTTCGTCGTCAGGTGAAAACCTACTGTGAGGATCGTTACAAACAGCTAGCCTGTCTGACTGATCGACGACCGTCAGTCGGTGTGAAATATAAAGACGGAGTACACGATTTCATACGCTGCTGTAACGTGAAATACAGTATATAGAATAAAAAGAAGAATTCCGTGGTTTTAACTAAACTAATTATATGCAACAGTAACACACCAACAAGGAATAATAGACACTAATAAGCAACAGTGAAGAATAGCGAAATGATGAAACAATAGGAAATAAATAAATGAGCGCGGAACCATTAAACTATTACTGCCATCTAGTGGTGGAAGAGAGTAATTAATAAGTGGGACCCAATTAAACTGGTATTGCCAGCGTATAGATATTATACAGTATAGACACTTCGCGTCGGTACCTTTGATGTAGCAGGACTGATTTCAATGACTTTCAAACCAGTTTGAGCGTGAGATTCTGTTTTCTCCCAGGAGTTGGCACTGACATCACACCAGCTAGCAGTCGACACAGCGGAAATATAACACATACAATTAATACATCTAGGTACATTATGTACTCAAATAAAATAAATTGGATCCATAAAATAATAAATCCATCATTAACTGTAACGTCACGGTTCTAGAGTTCCTTCATAATGAGAGTTGAGACGTTGGCCCCCATAAACAATTAAAATATGTAAAGATTTGATAGCGCTGAAAATGGAAAAACAAAACTCCTATGAGAAGTAAAACCATATACCTATATTACATTGTATACTAATATTAAACGAATTTGATGCATAATTTTATAATGTATTATATTATTTTATAATATAATTTATTATATATAAAATTAACCCATTATTATTACAGCTAGTTTGTCGCTGAGAAATAAGGAAAAGCTGTTAACTTGAATTTATTTGAAGGAAAGCGTTACTGGATTATGCAATAAGGTAGGCGATGTTCGGATCCTGTGTCACAACTCTATTCTCAATTATTATCTTAGAGTGCTCGATTACACTAACCCCTAGCGCTTAAAAGTGGAACTAAACGGCGGCGCACAGAGAAACAAAACACGGGAAAACTCGCTCTGTGTCCATTCTTTGTAATTCCTATTCGCTGGTATTGCCTTCTAGTGGTGCAGGGAAACAAACTACTACTGCTATCTAGTGGTGTTACTTAGAGCATTTTTCTTGAATTTTCTTGATATCCTGTTCGACTATAGGCAGCCACATGTCCGAAAGAATGATACTGGGTTGGTTAATAGCGTTATTCGAAAAACTCATATGTGCGGCTTCCTTGTACTACCTTTTGCATATTTCTTCATACGCCTGCAATGAAATAGTATTCAAAAAATTTTTGAGCACTCCAATTCCTTAATGTTTCGGTGAGGGGTTTGGACTTTTTCCATTGCTGGTTGTCACAATCAAAAAATTAAGACACAACGTTTCGAAGGGTGGTTCTCCCTTCGTCTTCAGGTGGAAGGAAGGAGAGAAAGGAAAAAACCTACTGTTGGGATCGTTACGTACAGCTATTCTGTATGACTGATGGTCATACAGCAGAATAGCTGTACGTAACGATCCCAATAGTAGGTTTTTTCCTTTCTCTCCTTCCTTCGTACAGCTATTCTGTATTACTGATGGTCATACAGCAAAACAGCTGTACGTAACGATCCCAATAGTAGGTTTTTTCCTTTCTCTCCTTCCTTCGTACAGCTATTCTGTATGATTGATGGTCATACAGCAGAATAGCTGTACGTAACGATCCCAATAGTAGGTTTTTTTCCTTTCTCTCCTTCCTTCGTACAGCTATTCTGTATGACTGATGGTCATACAGCAGAATAGCTGTACGTAACGATCCCAGTAGTAGGTTTTTTCCTTTCTCTCCTTCCTTCCACCTGAAGACGAAGGGAGAACCACCCTTCGAAACGTTGTGTCTTAATTTTTTGATTGTGACAACCAGCAATGGAAAAAGTCCAAACCCTTCACCTAAACATTAATGATCCACCATTGCTTTCCAACCCCTCATTTAGATCAACTCTAATTCCTATCGTCCTCAGTCGGGTTTGAAACCACAAGCCACTAGACCATCGAGGACAATGGCCAATCTTCATATCAATTTCTTCATCTCCGTCAGCGTCTACGTCAGTTTTAGAGCTTTTAATTTCATCTCTCGAAACTTTAATGTTATAGAAACCTTTATTTATGAAACAATTCCCTTTTTTAAACAGAGTTTCAGATATAACAACCCCATCGTTTATATCCATAAAGTGCAAGGCGTAATGTCTGTTAGCGAGTTTCCTGCATTCCTACCTTATTTCCCTCCTATATAACACAGCAATATTACTACATTAGGCGTCTAGAATTCGTAGAAATGTGAACTCAAGTCAGAAACAAAAGTGTAAAATCCACCAGGAGGTTTTAAAAGCTTAAAGTCTCAAATATTTACCTAAACAGGAGAAGTAGGAAGGAGGTGATGTTATTAAAAGGCTGTGGAGCCAACAAACACGCACTTCCCTGCGAGCGCAGACCTCTTAGAAAGCCAGGGGATCCCCCACCCCGCCACACTCTTCGCCATTACCAACACGACTTCCTTAAAGTAATACTGCTTGACGAGTTAGGAATTCTCTAATTCAATTCTCAGTTTAAATCTTTTGCACACCTAACTGGTATCTCTAAACTTACTCACTAATTCCCTTGTTTTATATCAACCATTTTCATTCTAATATCTACGGTATAATGAAGTTAGAAATTCTACTCTTTCTGCAAAAGTTTTTTTTCCCCCAGTAAAGTTACAATAAAATTTCTTTCTACGGAAATTGTTTCCATTAGACTAAAAGGGAATTTATTTACGTAAAGATTAATTTTTGGTCCTACAGAATATATCTGTTATGGTAACAGTGATTATTAGAAGAGAATAATTTGATTCGGCAACGGGGATCGAACCCTGGTCCTTGGTTCTACGTACCAAGTGCTCTAACCATTAAGCTACGCCGAAGTTCAATCCACAGCACCGGATCGAATCCCCCTCCTCTAGTGCTTTTCCCTTTGTGGCCTGACTCCAAGTTCGACGTAATATATGTTGATATATATTAAGTCTACTGTCATTATACAAGGAGCGTACTCAATTGAGTGACTTGGTAGCTGGGATTCCACAGTAATCTGCACTATTGGGCGAAGAATCTATGTAAAGATTAATTTTTGGTCCAAAGAATACATCTGTTATGGTAACAATGATTATTAGAGGAGAAAAATTTGACCCGGCGCCGGTGATCGAATCCGGGTCCTTCATTCTACGTACCAAGTGCTCTAACCATTGAGCTACGCCGAAGTTCAATCCACAGTACCGGATCGAATCCTACTCCTCTAGTTCTTTTCCCTTTGTAGCCTGACTCCAAGTTTGACATATTAATAAACACCTTTAAAAACAGCTTAAAAGATAACCTTATTAGCATTTCACTCCACTCTTACAGATTTAAACTATCACTGACTACATTGTTACTTCATTCTTTAGACATCATCCTGATAGTGCTGTATTTTCAAAATTGTCTCATAATAATCTATTTCTATTATCTAATATTATTTGAAATATATTAACATTCTATGTATTTTAGCTTAATTCTGCTACACAGTTTATTTCAGTGTCTAATTAATAGTTCATAGTATTTTGTTGTTTAATTCGTATATAACTCTTGTATACATGTAACTCTCACTTAATCAAATTGTTGAATTCTTTGTAAGTTCATGCATATGTATAAGCTTACACACTTTTTGCTAGTTGAGTGGAAGAGAAGGCCTTACGGCCTTAACTCTGCCAGCTAAAATAAATTATTATTATTATTATTATTATTATTATTATTATTATTATTATTATTATTATTATTATTATTATTATTATATGTTAAAATATATTAAGTCAATTGTCATTACACAAGAAGCGCACTCAATTGAATGACTTTATGGCCGAGATTCCACAGTAATATGCACTATTGGGCGAAGAATCTATGTAAAGATTAATTTTTAACAGAATATATCTGTTATGGTAACAATGATTATTAGAGGAGAAAAATTCGCCCCGGCGCTGAGATTGGAATCCGGGTTTTCAGCTCTACGTGCTGACGCCTTATCCACTAAGTCACACCGGATTCCAGTTCCGATTCCGGATTGAATCCTCTCAGTTCAAGTTCCATCTCTGAGTTTCCCTAAAGAGTGTGGCTTAGTGCCGGTGTCGGAGAGAATTTTTCTCCGCTCCGCCCATCCTTCTCATATGGCAATGCAGAATTCCCGCACGGAAATATCGTATGTACTTCGGTACGTCACAATAATATTCTTTCATGTTATAAGTTATAAGTTACCGTACTAAAAAATTTTTGGTCTGCTAACAAAATGCAAAAGGTATAAAGTGTCACTGTAGTATATAAAGCGCGTCAAATTTAAATAATTCTAGTCGCTTGTGCAGCAAATGCTGCAAGCTAAGTTCATTAGACGTCCAAATAAACATTTTTCAGATTTATTTTTAATGAAGAATACCACAGATTTTGAAAGCTATTTTCTTCCGTAATAATGAAACATACTCCCTCTGAATGTTTTTCCTTATGCCAAATACTTTTTCTTGAACTTATCCACCTTCAGGGGTTTGAGTTTCAACGCGAAAACGCAAGTAACAATGTCAGGACGATGAGTGAGTTTATCACGTGGGAGCAAAGCAATAACTATTTCAGGCCATTGTGGATTGTAGGCGAAAGTTAAAAAAAAGTCAGGTTTGCTATGCTTTCGAACAATAGACATAGCATCTTGGTATAGCTTCTGCACGGAGAGCTTGAAATGTAGCCTAGAGGGTAAAATCATTTTATCCTGTTAAGTGATCTTGCTGAAATGATCGGGAGACTACTAAATTTTCTAGGCCTCTTATTTTATCAGGAAGTAATACATTTTCCTTAGGAACTGTAATTTTTGCGCTCTCTCGAGCCAATACTGAAGAGAATCACGCATATAAATATCTACACCACACCGCCATTAAGCATATGAAAAAGACCCAACCTCTCAGTAAATTATAGAAATGATCAAATTTCATATATTCTCTACATCTCCTTGTATAACCCCAAAGCGTTTCACTTTCACATCATCAATAAAGCATTAACATGTATATTTAATGAAAAATATTCACATCATGACATTAACTATAATATTTAATTTCTAATTGTAATAATGTCATCAAACCAACTCAAGTTTTGTAGATTTTAATATCCAGTACACAGCTGTACTCAGAAAATTACACACCGCAGAACGAGACCTGTAAATTATTTTTATTCAGCCTTGAAGATTGTAATAACCAATTGAATTTGAGCCCTAAATATGTCAGCAATCCTGCAGGTCATGGCCTTCGTGTAATAGCCTATTGTTTATTGTAGTGTGTGTTTTGTTTTATTCTGAAATGCAATTAGTTCTCAAAACTGACGAAAGAGGGATATTTGGAAAATATGAAAATTATGTAGGAAAACTAACGCTTCAGTGAAAGTTACTATTTTTCTGAAAATCTTTGGATGCCAAGCTTCAAAATTACGGGTCATTCATTAAAATCCGTTCAGCCGTTTTCCCGTAATTTTCCATTACCAATTCAAATTATATATATATATATATATATATATATATATATATATAGATTATTTTGTAGTGATATTCTAGTAAACATTTCCGACATGTTCTGCAAGCAAAGTGCAACAATTAATACTTACGATAAAGTTGTGCAGTGTTACTGTATCGTATAAAGTATAACGAATTGAAATGTATTTTATTATCAGATTCCGGGTATTTCTTCATTGTTATCAATGGTAATTGATCCAACTGTAAGAATGGAAATGTACGAAATTCAACCTGCTGAGATACATCAGGAAAAATGCGACATACGAGTATACGACCCCACTATACCATATTATAAGGAAAAATATCATCTAACGTCGATCGAAGTTATTGGATTACTGATTGGGGCTAGAGGAACCATTACAAAAAGATTCGCGCATTTTTGCAAGCTAGGACAAACTCTTGTCTTGCAGTGAAGGGATCTATAAAAATCCTAAGAAACCATCTCTACAGTTATATAGATTGATCTCTTTGCTATGGCGGTCTGCTCACTTAAGTTGGGTCTTGTAACTAGTGCTAAATAGACGACTGTGATCACCCAATAGCTAATAGATACTAGGAAATTTTATGTTTCTTCTGGAATTAATGATGTTTTGTTTAGTCTTTTCAAACTATTTCCAATTGTGCTATTTCTTATTCTTTTTCTTCTCCATTGTTTTCTTTTTTTTCCATTATAACAACAATTTTATGGTAAGCTTTGTCTTCTAGGCAGTCTTCACTTGGAGGAAGCTGAATAAAATTTATTCGAAATAAAAAATACCAAACAGTTTTGGCGCGGTCTGTAAGTAAAATGCAATAAATATCGATCAGGTCATGCAGTGTTACTGTATTGTATAAAGTGCGCCAAATTTAAATGTTCCATGATCAAAGTTATAGGTATTCCTGTAATGTTATCAGCTACCTTATGGAACAGTTCTGGTGCGATCTGCAAGCAAATTGTAATAAATATCGAATAAAAGACCTAAGTACCCTCCAAATTCAAACTCTTCTTATGACAATATTCTAAGTATTTCTTCATTGTTATCAGCTACTGCAGTGAACAGTTTTGTTGTGGTCTGCAAATGAAGTAAAGTAAATATCGAAAAAGTGCACATATTTTTACCTTATTATATAAACTCTGCCAAATTTACAGAATTTTATTTGCTAAGATTCTGTATTCCTTTAGTTTTATCAGTTATCATAATGAACAGTTTTCGCATGTTCTCTGACGAAAGTGTAGTAAACATCAATAAATTCAGTACAGCAATATTGTATTTAATTAAATGTGCCAACATGCGAGGATTTTATTTATGGCTATATTCTCTTTATTCTTATATCAACTCCGATGTGGCTCTGGAAGCAAAGCGAACGAGTGCGCTTGGGCGAGTCGTTTTAGTTCTCCAATTTTTATGTTCTGCACTCAAGCCAATTTATATTAAAATGCGTCTCTTTGCACTTGCGGCTACGTGCTTGATATCTAGAATGCTTGTTCCATTCGGGACAGTAAAAAATATAGCAGGCGGTGACATTGATATGCTACTCAACAAGGATATGATCTTCCAGCTTTGTGGAGGAAACAAAGTTCCTAACTTATTAGAATATTAATAAGAACATGATTCTGAATTCAATAAACATATCCAACGATTTATTTGCCACTGGAACAAGTTACATTCAATGAAATGGACATAATGTGCAAGTGGTAAGTAAATAACGGGTTCCTTAGAAAACAGATCTTCTGCGGACTTTTGGAGAAAGAACTAAAGAAGAAACTATAGGCATCCAACAAGGAAAACTCAGTGCGCAGGAAACCAGCAGGTTTGACTGTCTCGCGCAGATGGCGTATGCTCCCGTTTCCAGCATGATTTCGAGCCTATTGAAGGGGGGTAAGAGGAGTATAGCATGCGCGACGGGAGGAGTTCGAGCTGAGTTTTACTTGTAGGATACCTATAGTGAAGTGCTTTGTGTGGAGTGTAGCATTGTATGGGCCAAACATATAGACATTACGACGAAGTGAAGAAAAGCGACTAGAAGCTTTGAAATGTTGATATGGAGAAGGATGGAGCGTGTGAAATGAACGGACAGAATAAGAAAGGAAGCTGTGTTGGAAAGAGTGGGTGAAGAAAGAATGATGCTGAGACTGATCAGAAAGAGGAAAAGGAATTGAGAAGAAACTGCCTACTGAAGGTTGCACTGGACGAAATGGTGAACGGGATAAGAGATCGGGGCAGAAGAAGATATCGGATGACAGACGACATTAAGATATATGGATCATATGAGGAGACAAAGAGGAGGACAGAAAATAGGAAAGACTGGAGAAAGCTGTGTTTGCAGTGAAAGACCTGCCCTTAGGCAGAACACTGTGAATGAATGAATTAATTAGAAAGCAGCAAAACGAAAAGTACAGTAACAAATTAGCTCATTTATTCGAGGACCAAAATCTATTGTCTGACTGCCTCCGTGGTCTGTTGGTCATCATGCTGGCTTCCAGATCAGGAGGTCCCGGGTTCGATTCCCGGGCTCAGCTCTCGGTGAATTTTTCTTGAAGAAGAGGAATTCCCTGGGTATCTAGATTCTGGAAATTTGTATGATTCTGAGTGTGCCAGGTTAATATTAATTAACCGATCATCAAAATATAAAATACATCAGGACTGTCGCTGGGAAGTAACCTGAACACAAGTTTTAGCGTCACATTGTTGACAAGTAACTCCATCTGTTAGCACAACCTTAAAGCATCTAATAGATGCTATAGAGTTACCAACAACGAAAAAAAAAAAAATCTAATGTGGAACGAGTAAATATGAAATATTTGCATTACGTTTTTCTTGTATTATTATTATTATTATTATTATTATTATTATTATTATTATTATATGTGCACTAATAAAATTAATATTACTTGAAATATTTGACGAAATTTTACATAAAAATACCTACAAAAATGGGAGAGTGTGTTTTATTATTACAGAGGAAGGGATGCAAAATAATTACAAATATGAAGAAAGGGTTTTCTGGGATTGAGTTATAGAGCAAATATGAATGTCTAAAGATTTCTATTTGCTCTACGTTGTGTTCTGAAGCATCAGACGATAAAGAATTGTTCACTACAGATTAACTGATATTAGGACAATTCTTAATTAGTTTGGGCTCTTACTGCGAAAGAGAATTTGTGACAATGAATAAAAATTACATATCTTTCGGGATAGGGGTGAATTCATACAACGTACACTGCTCCGCCGATGTAGTGGAATACGTTTGAGTCTAAGCAAAGCAGAAAACAGTAGCCTACAACGTGATCTGTTGTGACGAC
The DNA here is from genome assembly GCF_040183065.1 of Periplaneta americana. NCBI lineage: Eukaryota > Metazoa > Arthropoda > Insecta > Blattodea > Blattidae > Periplaneta > Periplaneta americana. The sequence goes on from NC_091131.1 coordinate 182,304,701, forward strand.
AAACCAAGCCCCGCATACCGATAAGGCATCATGTCACAAACACATTCACGTCTGAGTATTTTTTGACAAAGTAAATAGGCCTATTATTATTGAACGCCTTGAAAACGGAGCAAATAGTAAGGATATCGCTGGAGACTTTAAGGTAGTATCTATTGATTTATTTACATATTTATTTATTAATTTTATTGTGTTTTATAGATAGGTATATTATAGAAAATATAAATAATTTGTATTAACTTTGTATCTGATTCAGAATTAAAATCTCTTAAATAACCATTCCCGTATGATCGACTTTTTTCCTGTCTCTAATATTTTTTTTTTTTTATTTTCACGCTATACCTATACATAATGCTTGCCGATTGCAGGGGACTTCCCCCGCGTGCTATATCTAAGTCGATAAACACTGGCTTTCTACTATATCGACGGAGCAGTATAATCCACTCTGGCCAGATAAGGACGGAATCAAAGATTTTTCAAATTATTACTTACATTTATGCGAAGTTAATAAGATTCAGTATATTGCAATGTGTTATATTGAATGCTTAAATTGTTTATATTAAGTGCATCGCTCGGGTCAGGTAACTAAAATGTGCGAGACCGCTAGAAGTTTAATAATGTCTGTCCATAAAAACAGATTTTATCATTAATGCTACTGGTTTATGAAGATGTAAAAGTTATTACGTGAGCTATAAGTTAAATAGCTTTCATTCCCCCCCCCCCATATTTAAGAAGTATTATCAACTACATCTCTCGAGGTACGGAGTCTGAGGCTTTCTTAATATTTGAACGTATTATTAAATTTTTGCATACAGTTCATTAATTGTATATGAAATATAATATGTGTAACAAAAGAGAAAGCCACATTTGTTACACTGTAAGGAAAAAATGAAACAAATTTTAAAACTGATATGTATATCTAAACAAATATTTAATCACTTACTTACAAATGGTTTTAAAGGGATCCGGAGGATCATTGCCGCCCTTATATAAGCCCGCCATCGGTCCCTATCCTGTGCAAGATTAATCCAGTTCCTATCGTCATATCCCACCGACTTTAAATCCATTTTTGTATTTTCATCCCATCTACACCTCTGTCTCCCCAAAGGTCTTTTTTCCTCCAGCCTCCCAACTAACACTTCATATGCATTTCTGGATTCGCTCATAAACTTAAACAAATAGAAACCAAAAAGTAGCATTAATGTTAACATAAGTCCTAAATTATAATCTATATTTGACCATCAGATAAGAAATGAAATCTTCTATGTCGATTTTGTATTGATTGGAAGAAATATTTTTTTGGATTTTTATTTTATTTTATTGCGTTATTTTACGACGCTGTATCAACATCTAGGTTATTTATCGTCTGAATGATATGAAGGTGATAATGCCGGTGAAATGAGTCCGGGGTCCAGCACCGAAAGTTAGCCAGCATTTGCTCGTATTGGGTTGAGGGAAAACCCCGGAAAAAACCTCAACCAGGTAACTTGCACCGACCGGGATTCGAACCCGGGCCACCTGTTTTCGCGGCCAGACGCGCTGCCCGTTACTCCACAGGTATGGACCATTTTTTTTTTTGGAAAATATGGTAGTTTGCAAATAAAACCTTCTTTTGGTGGTTCTTGAAAGTCTGGTTTCGGAGGTTTCATTAAAGTAGACTATCTTCACTAGACACCCTTACATTTCCATCATTTTCCCTACACTGGTCATCATAAATGGCAAGAATCCAGCCACCTTTGGTCAGATGAGAGAGATCTTCAGTGGCAGAAACTATTAACAGTTTAGGAAAATACAACTTTAAATATTGGACGAAAAATCGTCAACGTATTCAAAGAAGCAGCTAAGCGAAAGAGAAGTAAAAATTTGTGTTAATACAATAACTATCTAAAGGTACAGTTTATCAAGTCATCGTCCATCTTTTTCTGAATCGCTGTTAGTCAAGTTCACAGTCTGATTAGCCATCGAGATGATGGGATATCATGTGTGGATTGTTCTTTTGCAATTTTTTGCGTTTTTCTAGCTACATTTCTACCGGCAACTGGTAAGAAATTGAAACTAAAAGGAGCTGCTTCTATTTTGCAAAGGTGACACATTTTTGGTTGAAATGGACACTGGCGACAAGAAATTTTCCTCAGAATTACGCTAGTTTTATTCAAAAGCTTATTTCAATATACTTGGTATATTTGGAGACATTCGGTACAGACGGTACTACTCTTGGTAAATGTTAACCAACCATTAGCATATCTTTTCCAATTTTTGTAAATGCTCTTATTGTTATGCTTTGGAGACAGGAAGTGAAGTTTTAAATAGTTTAAACATTATTTCCTCTTTGCGCTGCTCTATCAGCTTTCGGTTTTACTCGGCTACCAACAGCATCATCCACACTTTGCTCTCACCAGCTTCAATACAATCCCACATTACCTCATTGAAACCATACAACGCTGGAATTTTAGTCATCCAGAAAATGTTGCTACGTATACGTTGCTGCAATGTAGGACCATCACTGCATATGTGAAGGACCATCACTGGAACATATTGCTTTATTAAGTTGAAAATGGGTTTCATGTGGCTCCATATCGACATTACGGTCACGACATGTGGATTCAGGAACTACCAAACATTCTGTGCTCCACGTTTTCCTTAATTTTGTAATAAAGAGTACCTGTGTGCAATGGTAACACCTTATGGGATCCCAAAATTATACACTCTGCACCTCCTCTGAATATTTCAGAATATAATTTGCGGGTGCGCGGACAAAAGGTGATAAGTCACCAAAAGTAAGTTTCGAAATAGCTGCAAAAACACTTTTACGAAATACGCAGCATCCCTGAAACAATTTTTTGTAGCTCCATGCGCACAATTCTCTTTCAGCTTTAATTTCAAAGCTATGACTTAGCACATTCTACTCAGTGTTCTTTCACATTTCTCTATCGAAATGCTGACAACTCAATTTTGGCTGAAAGGTGACTTATTCTCTCTTGTCCGCGCATCCACGAATTGTTTTCACTGAAATCCACATAAACACTTCAGTAGATGACAAGTCCTACTTAATTAGTTTGATCCCAACAATCTGATAGCTTCAACGATATGTATGTGCAAAGAATTTTAGAATGACTTGAAACACCTTTACAAAGAACTGTTTTACAGTGACAACGTTTTTCTCTTTAGCTGTTCTGAGTTTTTCACCTATCTTTCGTTGTACTCGTCAACTGTTAACTTAATAATAATAATAATAATAATAATAATAATAATAATAATAATAATAATAATAATAATAATAATAATAATAATCCGTGGCGCTACAGCCCGTGAAGGGCCTAGACCGACCAATCGGCTGCTGGCCTAACGCCCACATTCCGAAGCAGAGGTGGACGATCATCCAACCAGAATGGAGGTATCGTGTAGCACGATGGTCCCCCCAGCTGCTATTCGTAACCGGATTTCGCTACCTATCGTCGCTCCCCAAGTGCATCACGGTGCTGGATGGGTACCGATCCCATACACTAGCCGAAATTTCATGAGAAAATTTCTTCCCCCATGAGGACTCGAACCAGCGCGCATTCCGTAACGGGAGTCCTGGGCAGGATGCCTTAGACCACGACGCGGGACCAACTGTTAACTTAAGTGTATTAATTTATGTAAAGTTAACAGAAGGCTTGAACTTCTTCCTTATGTTTTCAAAATATATGTTTAGTGGTACCCCACTCATTAGAATGTCATTCTATCTTCATTGGTCATATTTAATGTTAGCTTTCTCACACTCTTTGGCCTGTACACAAAGCCTGTGACAGATGGACGGGATTAATTTCAGAAAATTGAGTTTTTTCACAAGATATTCAAAGTTGACAGTTATTCATAGATTTCAAAAAAGGATATGACTCGGTTAAGAGAGAAGTTTTATATAATATTCTTATTGAATTTGGTATTCCCAAGAAACTAGTTGGATTAATTAAAATGTGTCTGAGTGAAACTTACAGCAGAGTCCGTATAGGCCAGTTTCTGTCTGATGATTTTCCAATTCACTGCGGGTTAAATGAAGGAGATGCACTATTACCTTTACTTTTTAACTTTGCTCTAGAATATGCCATTAGGAAAGTTCAGGATAACAGGCTGGGTTTGGAATTGATCGAGTTACATCAGCTTCTTGTCTATGCGAATGACGTCAGTATGTTAGGAGAAAATTCACAAACGATTAGGGGAAACACGGAATTTTTACTTGAAGCCAGTAAAGCGATAGATTTGGAAGTAAATCCCGAAAAGACAAAATATATGGTTGTGTCTCGTGACCAGAATATTGTACGAAATGGAAACATAAAAATTGGGGATTTATCCTTCGAAGAGATGGCAAAATTGAAATATTATGGAGCAACAGTAAAAAATATAAATGATACTCGGGAGGAAATTAAACACAGAATAAATATGGGAAATGCCTGTTATTATTCGGTTGAGAAGCTTTTATCATCCAGTCTGCTGTCCAAAAATCTGAAAGTTAGAATTTATAAAACAGTTATATTACCGGTTGTTCTGAATGGTTGTGAAACTTGGACTCTAACTTTGAGAGAGGAACAGAGATTAAGGATGTTTGAGAATAAGGTTCTTAGGAATATATTTGGGGCTAAGAGGGATGAAGTTACAGAAGATTGAAGAAAGTTACACAACACAGAACTGCACTCATTGTATTCTTCACCTGACATAATTATGAACATTAAATCCAGATGTTTGAGGTGGGCAGGGCACGTAGCACGTATGAGCGAATCCATAAATGCATATAGAGTGTTAGTCTGGAGACCGGAGGGAAAAAGACCTTTGTGGAGGCCGAAACGTAGATGAGAGGATAATATTAAAATGGATTTGAGGGAGGTGGGATATGATGATAGAGACTGGATTAATTTTGCATAGTATAGGGACTGAGGACGGACTTTTGCGAGGGCGGCAATGAACCTGCGGGTTCCTTAAAAGCCATTTGTAAGTAAGTAAGTATTCAAAATTGACATGCTTGGTAAAGGCTGCTTTGAAGATAATTGTGACAGAGAAAAATAGTAAATCCATAACATATACATAAAATAACCATTTATGTGTCGAAAACTGGAATATAATGGATTTATAGGTTGCTGATATATTGAAAACAATCCTAGATTCCTGTTAATATATTCCTTAACTTCAAAGAAATGATATGATGTAAGAGTAATGGAACGGAGAAAAATTCTCTCCGGCGACGGGATTTGAACCCGGGTTTTCAGCTCTACATGCTGATGCTTTATCCACTAAGCCACACCGGACACCACCCCGGCGTCGGACAGAATCGTCTCAGATTAAGCTCCAACTCTTGGGTTCCCTCTAGTGGCCGCCCTCTGCACTACGTCATAGATGTCTATGAACGTAAGACCGAAGTCCACACATGTGCTGAGGTGCACTCGTTATGAGTGACTAGTTGGCCGGGATCCGACGGAATAAGCGCCGTCTTAAATCACGAAGTGATTTACGCATATCATATATATTATTTTAATGTACCGAAGTACATATGATATTTCCATGCAGATATTCTGCGTCATCATACGATGAAAGAGTAATGGAACGGAGAAAAATTCTCTCTGGCGCCGGGATTTGAACCCGGGTTTTCAGCATGGAAATATCATATGTAATTCGGTACATTAAAATGATATATATATATATATATATATATAATAATATGTATTCAAAGAAATGAATAAGTTTTATAATCATAATTATTTTTAGCCAACTTATTTGCGGTAAAATAGTTTGTAATAAATTAATTAGTTTGTCTTTGCCTTATTTTGTACATTTTAAAAATAAAGTCTACCAACGTAATAAAATAGAATACCTCATTCACTGCCTCTTCCGACAACCTTCTCTACGTACATAACGTTTCGACCCTGCACAAAACATATAAACGTAAGTCCAAATTTTTAAAACGAAATGATTTAAGTCCATGATACTTCAGGTTTTTGATTTGTTATGATGGTTTAAGGCTTTTTAAATCAGTAGTATTGTAATACAGAATACAGAGTTACGCCAAACTTAATTTCGGTTTCGGGTATTTGTGCTACATGCATGGGGCAGCCAAAGTTACTAAATTATGGTAAAATAATGAGTTAATCTTAGAAAATATTTACAGAAAAAGTATATTATATAAATCAACTTATGTAAATAATTCTCTTTCATATAGTAGAGTTCCACTGAGTGTGTGTATGCAAGTGGAAATCGCTCACTTTTCGTTGGAAATGGAGTTGACGCTGGTGGGTTCAGTGTCGTGCAATAAAAAAAAATGTTCTGGTCCCACTTCACTTTAACGCTGGAATAACTCAGGATTGGAGGAGGGCTTCTTTTAAATCGTCTGGCGCCGGATGTGACGTAATGGTGCATCACATGACGTCATGAAGCACTCAGAATCCTCACCGCCATATTGACCCAGTCCCTATCCGTGCTTGATGGCCTTTGAACTAGATAAGTAATTGTTCTATTTCAAATTCCATATTCCAGATGGCAGCAGCTGTTCGGCGAATGAAACTGTGGTCTGTAAAATCTCCTCTTTGTGTAGGAACTAATTTATCTCACATTCGGAGACTTTTATGCGTATGGATAATGATTTAATTGTCTCTATCATTTAGGATATCGTTTCCGGTCCAATTTTTATGTTGAATGAAGAGAATGGGTGATCACGTTCGTAAGCCAGTTCCACAGCAACGGCTGTTTCTGAACTTAGGTTCGATTTGTGGTTTTAACAGGAATGCTATTGATTTTTAACTAGATTGGAGAAAGAGATTTTTTCCGGAGTTCTGACGTTACCTTCAACATGTATAAATTAATTCCAAATAGGCCTACATTCTCCATTTTCTCATTTCATTTATCCGCGATGCTGAACGAAGTAGGCCACCTAGGTTACTGTTATCCCTTTGAAGCCACGACCATGCAGCAGCGCCAGCCAGAGACTTTCAGCTAGTGGAAATCATTCGCACAAAGGACTGTTCCCAAGCGAGGATGCTCTGTGGACGGGATTCATCGGTATGCGGGATATGTGAGGGGGGACGTCCTGCTAATAAGACCCGATAGCATACCTACGGAAAAGAATTATTGTAAATTTTGTGACATTTACAGAACTGCCTGAGCCATATCTCTGTTGTACAGTACATCGTGCACTGAACATCTACTCCATGAAGTTCATTTATCCTAGTGAAGTTGGAAGACATTCTGTGTTCCAAAGTCGAAGAGAAATTGAAATCGTACATTTTTAGCCTAATATGAAATGTCAAGATTCCAATGTTTCACTGTCGAAAAAACCGCAAATAAATTCAAAACGACATATAATAATAATAATAATAATAATAATAATAATAATAATAATAATAATAATAATGATGAAACCTAGTCTTTTTATTTCCAATTTTTCCTGGAAAGCCAGTTTACCCAGTTCTTTACTCTTCAAAATTACTTGAACAGAGTCCATTGTTTACGTTTGTTAAAAATTAATGCATAACACAATTTACAAAAGCGTGTGTTCAGTAATATATTTTGGTTCACAACACACTGATACACTATAGCCTATACCAGTACTGTAATCCCATTCGCATAGATTGATTACTATAAATACATGCCAGTAAATATTATTCTTAAATAATATACACCACCATACAGATATTTAAATTCATACCACCATCACATTCACCATCACGTCTTTGAAAGCCAAGCTATGCTATATGCCGACACTGAAGTATAGTAATTCACAAACTACACTCTCGTAGCAGCACTATACACACATCCACATAAAGTAAAATTTCCGACAGTGAGATGCTGATACCTGCAGGCTAAAATACAGACTAATTAAATTTCCTCCTCGAGTATAGCACCTAAACGATACGCATCGATGCACCTGACATCCCTAGGATAGATTCACTGTTCACTTAATGCTTTGTGCTTTTGACGAGTAATAAGCGGCCAGCGAAAGACAATTTTCTCCCGCGCATGCGTGAAATTTCTGTAACCTTCTTGAAAAGAGCACGGCTAGTACGTGAACTGATGTTGCCAAGTTTACATAAGACGTTTATGCAAGATGCGGGAAGTTTAATTAGAACAATACGAAATATTAGACACACAAAAACACATCCAAATTAAATTCTCAACACACAACTCAATTTCAGAACACACACAGTCTTTTATTTCACATTACACTACACAAACACACCCCTACAGGAAACAAAACAAAAGGCGCCAAGACCAGCAACAATCGGTTCTGATGATGGCCAATAACAGGCTGAAACATGTTAACAAGGTAATATAAAATTTAACACAAGAAGGACAAATAATACGTTTTCCGAAGTGATATAGTGTTAAAATTTGTGTAATCAAGGTGTATAAAGAAATCACCGATCACTATGCTGCATGCACGACTCTTATCAGGACCGTCTGTAAAATACTATTCATTTTTCTTTAAGAGCATAGTAAAACTATACGAGTAAGTTTGTTAGGAACTCTTTTAGCCCTAAAATATTACAGCTCATAAAAGAAAATGGAAAAACTATGTATTAGAAAATTGAAGATGTAATTTGTGTTTAGTATTAAAGCAAATCGATGGTGTTGAAGAGCAACCTCATATCTTCATACATAAAAAAATTCAATTTTACAAAAAAAAAAAATAAATAAATCATGGTTTATTTAACGAAGCTCACAACTGCAGAGGTTACATCATCGTCGCCGGTGTGCCGAAATTTTGTACCGCAGGAGTTCTTTTACATGCCAGTAAATCTACTGACATGAGCTGTCGCATTTAAACACACTTAAATGCCATCGACCTGGGCCGGGATCGAACCCGCAACCTCGAGTATGGAAGGCCAGCGCTATACCAACTATGCTACCGAGGCCGACTTTACAGAAGAGCGAAGAAACATTTTTATATGTTGATAAGGAACAAACGTCTGACATAAGATGGTATTTAAATCTCTTTTGTGAAATTTTTATCCTTGCCTTGACTTAAGATGTGTTTGCAGAAGGTCCGGGAATATTTCTGTATTGAGAATCAAGTGAAATCTTATTTTCTTCATTTTTTTTACATATGAGCTTGCTGATCGACACCAACGAAATGTTACATGATATAACATTGCTTAATTATTTGTGATAGGCCTGTTATCGTGGTTATGGATGCTTTCCTAGTGCGCCTGCATCGCTGCAACCTTTGTGATCAAAAACAGACGCTTGTGTTGTAAGGTTGCTAGGAACAATAGACTGTGTCGGTACTATTTAGCATTGTCTGTAATGAGGTGATGTTAGCGATCCTAGTGGTTAGCAACTACCTATGGATGCATATTTACTACGTATTCAGTAAAGTGACTGTATATATTAGACTGTGCTTTTTCTGTGAAGGATATTATAGTTTTCATTCTGTTGAAAAGAGTATAGTTGTGAAAGAGGACAATTATTTACAGGAACCTTTTCAGTAGTCCTGCACTAATTTCGATGGACTCATTTTTGCAACTCTGCCACATCGTACAGGGACATCATTTTATTTTTACTAACATTTCTAATATTAACCTGGCTATACCTTTGGATTACCTTACCCCCTTCCAAGACTGGAGTTCGATGATACTGTCGTAAAACACAAACAAATCACTTTGCTATGTATAGGAGGGAAGAAAAGTAGTTGATCCATTTACGTAAACTAGGAAATATCACGATTTTGTGTTTGATAAATTTCATTAAATTTTTGTTCAATCAAAATACAGTACAATATTAACAGTGAGTGTTTTTACTCACTAATTGAGCTATCCATTCGGACGAATTCATTATGCAGTGTAGCCTATATTATACTGTCTACAGCACATCAGGGTACAATATAGAGAATGACGTTAAATTGAAATATAATCATGATATGGACATTTAAACACATTTTTGAAAATGGTGGCCGTTCATTTCGATACAGGCTTCAGTTCTTTTGTGCATATTATCGCACTATAGACTATTGTACCTAATTCCAATTACCAGTTTCGTCCTTCGTACGAGTAATTCATGTTGAAATAATTCTGTACCTAGCCTATTCTATAAAAAAAAGTACGTACCTTACGTACTGTAAATTCAATCTTCACTCCTGCTCGATCCAAAAATATAAAATTACTCAGACATGCTATCCGTCCGTCCAAATGGTTTTGTAGCAGGGTCATAGGAAGAGGGAAATCATGTGAGAGTTAATTACTTAACGAGGCCCTTTTATTTAACTTATATTAAACAGTTGTATAATATTACGTAGACGTCCAATTCCTAACAGAAATTAATGTTTTCAGAAAAAAGCTAAGACAGCCCAGCCACTAGCCTTTACAGAGGGGTGAGCAGAGGCGAGTGGGGGAAACCGGGATGTGGCGTAAGCAAACGGACGACAGTATCTGTGCGAAAATATGATTCAATATTGAAAGCTTTTTCGTCACTGGAAAACGCGAACATATTTCTGGAACGTACTATATTTAGTAACTCATATGCGGCCTTGGTTCTGTGTGGAGAACGGTTGGAAATTTACTAGTAGAGGGGTTGATAGTGAAGTACATTCAAAAACTCAGATACAATAAAAATTGAAGTACAAATAAAATGATGTCCCTGTATTTGCATTCTGTATGGGCACACTTTGATTGATTGATTAATTTCACAAGGGCTGGATCTAAGATGGATCTTTGGACTTAGGTGGTTTAGGCACATTGTGCAAACTATATGCGATCATTGTCTGTCCAACGCGACGGATGGCCAAAGTGACATTCGTTGAATCTGATGCTGACAGGCGGACCTTCCTTCCTATCCTTTAGGTCCAATGTCTACTGACGGACCCAAACCCAGAGTCCGGGGTCCCAAGCCCATAGAACATAGGTCAGCATCGGAATCCCGTATACTATCCCAGTCATCATCCCACGTTATACATAGACTAGTATTACAGATTATAGATGAAAATGAGGGGTGGAATGTGAATCAAAGACCAACCGCAACGCCTGTTTGCTATCAGAAATTCCAACCCGATCAGACCGGGGATCGAATACTAGCACGCTAGCACTGCAGCCACAGATACGGCGTGGGCACACTTGCTCTGAACATACAGAATAATTTAATAAGGTTCCGGTACAGCGTTATCGGACACATTATTTTATCTATGTTTGCAGACGTAAAGTATCCAGAAGATACTTAATGTTATTGTTATTATTATTATTATTATTATTATTATTATTATTATTATTATTATTATTATTACTACTATCCGTACCCGTGCGCTCCGCTGCACCTGTTAGAAATAAATATAAAGTAAACACATAATTAAAATAGCACATTTGATCCAGGGAACATTCGTGTTTGATAGAAGGATAAATCGTTTAATATGTTACTTAATTTAAATTGTATCCAATAATTAAAATACGATCATTTTGGTCCAGAGACCACTCATTGGTGCAATGACAATTCCTTTAACATGTTTCTAATTTTTATTACATGCAACCATAGTTTAATGAAGATTGATATCATTTAGATTTAATGTGTATACTTTATTTTACTTGTTATAGGTTTCCATTGAATTATGGTAATAACTTAATTTTAACCCTTGTATCTACGTATTCAGTAAATGGCGTTTGGCCCACTATGGTTCTGAACCCTTCAAATAACTTATATTATATTATATTACACATTATATTATATTATATTATATTATATTATATTATATTATATTATATTATATTATATTATATTATATTATATTATATTATATTATATTATATTATATTATATTACATTATATTATATCAGAAGTTACTGTAATAACATTATAGCATTATGTCCATCTAGAGAAACTACACTTTCCAATGGTGAAATAATAATTAATTATACAAATCGGTTAATTTATCTTCCGATATTACTTCATACAAACACAGAAACATTCTCTGTAGGCTATCTTTCATAGCTTTCGATTGTTGCTGTCCAAGGCCCCTTATAGACGAGGTCATTTGTTTTTTATTTCATTATACGGCCTTTGATGGCAGTTATTTTAATTTTAAAACTCATTTATCTCATTAAATATCAGTCCTATCAAATTTCTTCAAGGAATAAAACTTATCGAAAATTATTTTTGAAGAACCTTTTGTTATGTAACATTTGTCACAAAAATCAATAATAAGTGAGATATTTCGATTTATTTAATTCAGGCCCCCTTATAACCCCCCTTTTAAAAAATGTATTTTGAATGCCTTATAACCTAAAATCTAAGATACAACGAACATAATTTATATTCCAATTTTCATCGAAATCCGTTCATCCATTATCGCGTAAAAAGGTAACAAACATACAGACAGACAGACATACAAACAAAAATTAAAAAAAAAAAAGCGATTTTCGGTTTCAGGGTGGTTAATTATATATGTTAGGACCAATTATTTTTGGATAATCGAAAATTACCAGAAAAATTTCGGCTACAGATTTGTTATTAGTATAGATTATTATTATTATTATTATTATTATTATTATTATTATCATTATTATTAATATTATTAAATCAAGCATCAGATCTGAAAAATTTGCTGTTTACAATGTCATGCAAATTTTCGTTAATCAGGATCTTTTTCCTTCCGTTTTTTAGTCAAGCGACTTAAGTTTGATATTATAACTGCATATCTGTCACATCCTCTGATTAAGGTTGTATGCATCTGAAGTCTGATCAGTTCGTCGTCGATGTATGCAAAGGTGGGGGAATGGAACTGGCCACCCTGTCCCATTATATCCTGGCCTAGTTGCCTCATGAGTGGTGGCTTCTTGGTATCACTTGTGACGTTCAGACCTTTTACAAAACAGGTTTTCTTTTTTCAAACTCCTAATCTGTTCATTTTTGTTCTGTTACTCACCTTCCATTAATCTCAATCTTTTCTCGGGCTGAACATATAATTGTGTTCCGCACTAATAGGGACATGTGAACAATTCGCAATAACAGTAACATTGTCTGGTTCTGAGACTCCAGTATTTTTTTTTTTTTCAGAATCTTTATAGGATGTTTTTCTACCTAAAAATAATATTATACCACAAAGAAAAATAGATTCTACTAAATATACTTTTAAATGATGAAGTTCAAGCCATTGGAAATTAGATCTATGTGAATTTAACTTGTTTCAACAATGAACCTATCCGCATAAAATATTTTGGAAAACTAAAGAGGGATGAAATTGTGTCATCTTCCATTTTTTTCGTGTGATTTCCAGAACCAATCTTCTGTCAAATGTTCAATATACAATTTGTATTGTGATCATTTGTTGGAATGAAATTATCTCTTCTAATGACAGATAGTCATCGCAACGGTGGTACATAAAAAAAATTGAATAGTTTTCAGGGAGAGATTATTGTTTAAAAGACAGATTTTGTAGCTTTCACATACTTCATATTCATATTACAGATGTACATAGTTGTTATTAAGATAGATTTTACTCTTAATAAGAATAGCTACTTTTTTACGAAGTTGCAGAAGGAAATTTTATTAAGAAGGGTTTGCTACTTTTGTTCAGAAAAATGGCAGATTCTGTTCCTGGGAAGAAATCCTAAGAGTACCTACTTCTAAAACTTTCGACATCTACTATAGCAACTGATTCTATTAATTATTTCAAGTTTTTTGAGGAATAAATTTTAAATTTCATCTTCAGAAGGAAGAGATCTACTCTTCATTTTCTGAACTATTTTCTATTCGTAGTAATTTCCTAAATCCATCGATATGTCTATGAGTGTGGTGCATCGTTTCTCAACGAAGAAGTTCGAGGTTCGATTTCCGATGTGGGAAATGGAAGACATTTATCTTCCTTTTGGGTTTTTGTCCGTTGTCTTGTGATTGACTTATGATGTCTCAGCAGTGGCCCTGTGCCATGCCGTTTCTATGACCAGGGAGGTCCGCATTTTGAGATGTCTCGTGCACCATTTATTGAATCCCACTTAACTATTCTCAGTGATATTTTAAGGGGGATAAAAGAGGTGTTTAAACACAGGCAAGAAAGAAGGAAAAGCCCATACCTATGGAGTCGGCGTTGTCAGACAGAGACTAAATGGAGCGGAGCGCTCCACTAGACTCGTTGCGTGCTCCGGTGTTTCCACAGACATAAGCAAGTTCACGCTCCGACTCTAGCTCCACAACCGGTTTTGGAGCTTACAACAGTATGGAGTAAGGGTTAGCGCATCTCACCACGAAACCAGGTGGCCCGGATTTGAATCCCGTTCGAGGCAAGAATGAGGGTTTTTTTCTGGGTTATTCCCTCAACCCAATATCAGCAAATCCTGGGTAACTATCGGTGCTGTACCCCGGACTCATTTCACCGGTATGATTACCTTCATTTCAGACGCTAAATGACCTGAGATGTTGATAGAGCATCGTAAAATAACCCACTAAAAATGAAAGAAGGAAAGTAATCCCCAGAAACGGAAAGTGGATACAAACTAGCGTCCAATTGAGTGAGTGTGCTATCAGTTTAATAACTAATTATGCCAAAATTATCATTTTGAATGTAATTAGCTTCAGGCTTATTAAATATATGACACAACTTGTCTTGGTTTTGTTGTTGTGGACGTGGTATTGCAGTTCCCTACACGGCCACATGCTATTTGAGTTTCATTAACTTTAAATCTGGTTTTAATGCAATCTGCTGCCGGAATAAATCATGCCGTGGTGCAATGTGCTCATATTCCCGAAAATAAGTTCCGACGAATAAACTTCCTATAATGAAGGGTATAGATTATTTCCATAGCTAGTACGGGGTTGCTTGATTACTATGCATAATTGAGCCGCGTTTAGTTGAAAATGTTATTTAATAAAGCCATTTGCTTCATATATTTCCAATTAACATCAAGTTTTGGATTTTACAGTTCTAAATGCAGAGTTTCACTGGCACTTACGAAACAATTACATGAGAATATTGTGCTTTAAATTTAATGTCAACGTGAGTCTGATCCTAAAATCTTACTGTTATACACTAATGTTTGTGGAAATTGCAACACCAAGAAGGATACATGTGACTGAAATCAAATTGGTACCACAGATTAGATAGATGATAATATGCAAATGATTAGGATTACAGAAGTGTATCTGATCTGCGACCGTGAGATCTCACTACTGTGTGAAGCATCCATGCGCTGCAATCAGAGCCTCTAAGCGTCGTGGCATGAAATCAAAGAGGGCCTAGATATGTTTCTGGGGAACCTCCCTCAACTCAGTTTGTATGCGAGTCCACAAAGCGTCAAGAGTGGGTGCTGGAGGACCATGACGAACAAGTTGCCGACCAACCATATCCCAGACATGTTCGATGGGCGACATGTCTGGCGAACGTGCAGGCCAGGGAAGCAGTGATACCCGTCGTTCTTCGAAGAAGGTTTGCTCAATCCTCGCCACATGTGGCCGGGCACTCTCATCCTGAAATATGGCGTGTGGAGTTGCCTGAAGGAGGGGCAGTACCTCGGGCTCTAAAACCTCCCTAATGTAGCGGTTGCTGTTCAGATTGCCCTGAATACGTAGGAGGCGATATCTAATATTGTATCCAAACCATCGCACTGAGCAAGTCAAGCTTTCAGGTATAACTCCCTGTAAAGTTAATTTGAATAATTTTGAGGGAAAAATTGTTCCGAGGCGGGTATCGAACCCGGAACCTTTGGATAACGTACTAACGCTCTACCAACTGAGCTACCCGGGAACTCTACCCGACACCGATCCAATTTTTCCCTCTATATCCACAGACCCCAAAGTGGACTGGCAACCGTCAAGCAACCAACATTGAGTGCACACTAACTCTGTGTGACTTAAATTGTGGTTTTCTGTTAACGAACAGTGACGTGTATTATTCAAATCAAGATTTCAGGTATAACTCCCTGTAAAGTTGATTTGAATAATCGGTGGATCGGTGTCGGGTAGAGTTCCCGGGTAGCTCAGTTGGTAGAGCGTTGGTACGTTTAACCAAAGGTCCCGGGTTCGAAACCCGGCCCCGAAACAATTTTTCTCTCAAAATTATTCAAATTAACTTTACAGGGAGTTATACCTGAAAGCTTGATTTGCATAATACACGTCACTGTTCGTTAACAGAAAACCACAATTTAAGTCACATATGTCCACACCTGTGGAGTAACGGTCAGCGCGTCTGGCTGCGAAACCAGGTGGCCCGGGTTCGAATCCCGGTCGGGACAAGTTACCTGATTGAGGTTTTTTTCCGGGGTTTTCCCTCAACCCAATACGAGCAAATGCTGGGTAACTTTCGGTGCTGGACCCCGGACTCATTTCACCGGCATTATCACCTTCATATCATTCAGACGCTAAATAACCTCGATGTTGATACAGCGTCGTAAAATAACCCAATAAAAAAAAAGTCACACATAGTGTGTACTCAATGTTGGTTGCTTGACGGTTGTCAGCCCACTTTGAGGTCTGTGGATATAGAGGAAAAAGTTGGATCGGTGTCGGGTAGAGATCCCGGGTAGCTCAGTTGGTAGAGCGTTGGTACGTTTAACCAAAGGTCCCGGGCTCGATACCCGGCCCCGGAACAATTTTTCCCTCAAAATTATTTTAATTATTCATGACACTAGGCGTTTGTCCACTATGTCGCTCAACAATGCAGGCTCTCAGATTGTGTTCATTACGGTAGCGTCTAACACGTATGCCGCCATCATTGTAGGACAAGTCGAAGCGGGGCTCGTCCGAAAACACTACATTTTGCCACTCAGCACGCCAGTGACGGCGTTCACGTGCCCATTGCAGTCTGAGGCGTTGGTGGTCTCTGGACAATGGAAGCCGAGACAACGGCATGCGAGCCACTAGTCCAGGCCTTAAAAGACGGCGACTAACCGTTGCCGCAGACAAGTTCACTCCACTGTTGCCAACATATCGCTCTACAATCTCGCTAACTTTTCAACAAAAAGTAGCTAAATCTCTGCAAAGTTTGTTAAAAAAATCCCCAGAATTGTCGCTAAAAATTGATAATAAATATCATTATATAAAAAAAAGAGAAACATACATATGCGGAGAAAAATATAATTTCCTCGTCGTCACCCTCTTCTGCCGAGTCTGGTTGTATTGTTGACGGCTGTGATGTTGAGGTGTAAGGGTGGGGGGTGTAAGGTGTGAATAAACTGCACTTGATCCAATCATTGACACTACACTTTCTGGCAAATTGTAAGTGTGGAAATGTTCACTCAAGCGTTTGACTACAATTGTTTTTGTGAAATCTAACACTTTTTAAATCTTATATATTAAAATCAAGCAAAAACTACAGTCTCATTCGCTTCACACGAACTGTCGGCACAAAATTCCAAAACTCAATTGCCTCGGGCCGGTTCGGAGCGGAAAATCTCCGCGTTGCGGGGAAGAACCAAGAATTAGCTGGAGCTCGCAACTCGTCAGGTGCCAATCAAAGTTGCCACCGTTTATCGGTGTTGGAGTAGTGCATCGAGAGAGACATAACCCGTGAGAATCATTGAATCAACATCTTTCACCCTTGGTTACTGTTCACAAATATATGAGATCTGGGCTTTCACGTATGAATCATTAGACGACTCAGTCATGCACCCATGCCTCTTCTAAAACTAAGTGCACGACTTCAGTTGAATGGTTTAACTTAAAAAAAAAGGAAAATTGGAAGAATATAAAAATCACCAGAAAAGTCGCTAATCGTATTTTACAAAATTTGTCGCCGAGACTGGTTCAAAATTCCCTAGATTTAGCGACTTACCGCTAAATATGGCAACACTGGTTCACACCCGTTTCAGTACTCCAACGTCACTCAACAGTATGGATGAAGCTGTACGACCCTCAAGGCCATGCGGACAAGATGGTGATCATCCCGTGCTGTGGTCACAGTACGTGGTCCAGTACCCGCTCGTCTCTGAGTACGACCCTCTTCTATCCACTGGTTCCACACACGCATCACTGTCGTAGCAGCATGCCCTGTACGAGAAAAAATGTTACTGTGTGTCAAACATACTTCCCAGAGACCAACCATTCTGTCTCGTTCGAACTCACTCACATGCTAATATTGCACCCTTCCACGTCGACGAGGTATACCTGCACTGGCTTTCACGTTTCCACTTCGTTTGGAAGCTCTGCACTGACTGAGCAAGGCATAACACTGACCTTGCTGGTGACATAAGAGACGTCACTGTTGGGCCCATGTGTACGCCATCTCTCTGGAAACGTAATCAATTATTGGTGGTACACATCTCCCGAGTTTTGAGTCTTTCGGGCCATTCTTCCTGGGTGTTGCACTTTTCACAACGAATTTAAACTTAATAGCTTCATGTGTTGATTGAAAATGCCGAGAACAACAAAATTATTGTCTCGTATCGATAGTAGGCCTGCAAGTGCCGTAGTTTATGCATATGGCGCTGGATTTGTGTTTCTAGACTGCGCTCAGACGTGGATTCGAATTCCGCTTGGGCTGATGAACATCTGAGTAGAGTCATAATTGAATTTGAGGAAAACCCAATTAATCTAAGTAGATAACAGTAATAGCAGCATTCAAGAACTAATTAACCGTGCATTTACAAGACCAAGACAATTACTTTTAAAAATGGATCTGTATATAGTAGGGATGAGACATGGACATACGACGGGCACATATTGGAAAATGTGAAACATTTCATGTATTTAGGGTTACTTTATCAATGAACGGGAGATGGACTAAGCATGTTGACATAACGAAACCCAAGTGCGGAGATATTGAAATTGATCACTAAAGTGCCAGATATTCCTGCAGCAACATTGGAGCTAGTATATGGATATGTGGTTAGGTCATCTATGTTATATGCGGCGGAAATTTGGGGTTGGGAAAATGCGGGAAAACTAAATAAAGTACAAACGGACTTCCTGAAACGAATACTTGGAATTGGCAGAAACACAGCTAACTGCGGGGTGTTAAAGGAGTTTGGGCTTCAAAACGAAGTAATTCATGTAAAAGTTAGGATGATAAAATACTGGTTAAAAATTATATTTGGGGATCAGTCGCTTCTACGGTCGATTTGCTACAAAGTCCAACAAAGAGAGGGTTGGGAAAAGGGTTGGGTTTATAAACTGCAGAGAGGGCTGCATCATATAGGAATGGGATGAGTGTGGAAGAAAGGAGAGAATAACAGGAGGAATGAATGGCGTAATGTGACGATGCGTTTAATTGATATCGAGAGGCAAGAGATTGAGCTCCAATGTTCGGAAAAGTCCTCACTACATTTACAATCAGATCTCATGCTTAACTGGGGGAGGTGTGACTACATAAATTCTTGTAACAAAGACAGCAGAGCAGGTTTTAACGTGGCTAAGATTGGAGGCATGGAAGCGTAATAAAATTGTCAATGAAGAAGGGGAGCGTTTTTGTCCGCTTTGCAAAGAAAAGGACTCCTATAAACATATTTTATTACAGTGTGTCGAATTGGAACATGTACGGAGAAAATATTTACCACCCTCGATGCTAAGTCAGAATAGGAGTTCGCTTGCGTGTCTTGACATCATGGGGAATTGAGATTGGGAACAAAAGACTAGATTGTTCCTCTTGAAGGCGAGAAAGATTAGAACTTCAGCTGTTGAAGTTCGTGACGCGAACTGAGGAAGGGATAATAGTATCCACCCAACTGTACGCTTTTATGTCTTTTAGGTTAGGATATATTATATAGTGTGTTTTATTGTGCCATTTACATTTTAATATGTGTGTTCTTTTAGAGAGTAGTTGGATGCAATCAGAGATGGGGGGATCTACAAAGGGGGACTTGTTTTGGGTACAAGGCACGTACGGTCAGAAGACCCGTGCATTGGATTTTAGAGAAAATTATGATAATATAAAATTCTGTATGTATAATACTACTCAATAAATCCATCTATCTACCTAGTTACAAATCGTAATATAGGTTTTCTATTTATTTCAGTGTACCCTATCGTCCCTTTCAATCTGCTAGGTTACTTCACTTCCATCCTGTATATGGCAATAAATACGAATTTGAAATTGAAATAATTTACATTTCTTAGAGTGTTGGAAACCTTACATGAAAACGCCTCCACTTTATCAATTGTGAATGATTCAAATCATTATTTTATTATGAAATTCCCTTTTTGTTGTTCCTATCGAAGATACGATGACGACACAATGGGCCGGGGTGAGAGGCATGTATATGCCAACCCATAGTGAATCGATTGGATTCAGGCGGCTGAAGTGGTCATGTTGTTCAAATCGAAGTGTTTTGTCTCGTAAATCTCGAGAGTGGGATTACTGGAATTAGTCATGATTTGTGGGCTCCCGTCGACGAGATCCCAGGGCTTTGGCACTGAGGAACTCTCTTCAGGGTGAAGAATTTCCTCACCGGGCGCTGGCACTTTCCTTACTAAATCATCGACGTCATGATCGAGGCACGTTTTCTCTGTACTTCAAAGATATTGCTAATACATAGCCATGAAATATTTCCTGTTTCTGTCCCATTCCGTTTTTTAGCTGAGTATGGTGTACGTAGCGGTTATGGCGAATCAGTAGGAATGCGTGCATTCTATGGATGCGGTTGGAATCACGAACAGGGAATTAATAAATCATATTCTCTGTGTTGTAAAGCAGACATTTCGCAATACTACAGTAATAATTGAATGTAAACAGCCGTGAGAACGAAAATACACTGAGAAAACAAGTCCTATCGCAGTTTTGTCGACCACTTTACAGGATTGTATAAAATACCGGCACATTATTGACATTTCCTAAAGGTTGTATGGGAACCACGACCATGGTATTAAAATCTGCATTATACTTGTAACAGGTGATTGACTCAATGTAATGCGGAGTGATTAATATGAAACTAACACATTTATTTATTGTCTTTATTTATTTGTTTATTGATTTATTTATCTACTTATCTATTTATTTATACAGGGACATCATTTTATTTTTACTTCAATTTTTATTGTACCTGAATTTTTTAATGTACTTCACTCCCACCCCTTCTACTAATGAAGTTCAACCGTCCTCCACACAGATCCAAGACCGCAAATACAGTCATAGTAGCCTTACGGTCATAGTAAACAGTACGTTCCAAAAATATGTTCGCGTTTTCCAGTGACGAAAGAGCTTTCAATACTGAATCATTTTCGCACAGGTACTGTCGTCCATTTGCCTACGTCGTATCCCGGTTTCCCTCACCAGCTTTTATTCGCCAGCTAGTGGCTGGGCTGTCTTAGCTCTTTTCTGAGATCATTAATTTCTGTTAGGAATTGGACGTCTACGTAATATTATACAACTGTTTAAAATAACTTAAATAAAAGGACCTCGTTAAGTAATTAACTGTCACGTGATTTCCCCCCTTTCTGCGGCATAACCACTTGGACGGACAGTAGATAGCATGTCTGAGTAATTTTATCTTTTCGGATCGGGCAGAAGTGACGATTGAATTTACAGTACATAAGGTACTCTTTTATAGAATAGGTACAGAATTATTTCAACACGAGTTACTAGTACGAAGAACGAAAGTGGTAATTAGGATTAGGTACAATAGTCTATAATATGCACATTAGAACTGAAGCCTATATCGAAATGAACGGCCACCATTTTAAAAAATGTGTTTAAATATCCATATTATGATTATTTTTCAATTTAACTTCATTCTCTGTATCGTACGCTAACGTGCTGTAGACAGTATAAGTACACTGCATAATGAATACGTCCGAATGGATAGCTCAGTTCGTGAGTAAAAACACTTATTGTTAATACAGTACTGTATTTTGATTAAACAAGAAATAATGAAAATTATCAAACTCAAAAGCGCAATATTACGTAAATGGATGAACTACTTTTCTTCCCTCCTATACCTAGTAAAGTGATTTGTTTGTATATTATGCCAGTATCATCGAACTCCAGTGGTGGAAGGGGGTAGCAAACGCCGTTGATCCAGAGGTATAGGCAAGTTAAAATTACAAATGTTAGTAAAAATAAAATGATGTCCCTGTACATATATTTATTGATCTATCCAGTTATCTATAGTTTATCACTAAGGAGGCATTGAGAATAATATTTTTAGCTTTAGTACAATCATTAATATAATATGGTATAATAAATTGGGGTGGAGTAGCATCATCTGTACTTAATCAATTAATTGTATTACACAGAAGATTAATAAAAATTTGTCTAACCAAAAATATGTATTGGCCAACAAATTTAATTAGACAGATTTTAAAATATTAACTATTGAAGAAATTTATAAATATAGTTTATTAACTTACTACCACAGAAAGCAACTAAAACATAAATCTAATCGACATGAATAACTCGAAGACAAAAGTCCGCTTTTCCATTAATAGAGCCTAAATGTCATACAAGTGCAGCTCTTAAACATGGTGCTAGTTTCGGCCCAAGACTTTATAATAAAATTACAAACCATTTTCCAAATTTGAAATATTTTAAAATTGAAGCTTTTATAAAATAAATTTATAAAATTATTCATGATATATAATATTAACAAATGTGTGAATTCTTTAACCCTTTATTTCTGTCAACTATATTCATGTTTTTATTGAATATCATTGGCTTCTATCCGATTGTCAATTTATATTAAATGTGTTTTTCTCTCTTTTCCTCTTTCTTCTTCTTCTTTTTTTTCCTCTTGTGTATTATTTATTGGTTTGAATTAAGTTACTTACTGTATATAGTAAAGTGTCTTTGTAAATTTCATGTTATATATTGGCTAAGACCACACCGTACACGAGCCTGGCTCTTACGGTAGTGGCTAGAAACATTTTTGTTTTATAATTTTATTTTGTACTCGCTAGCTAGCTAGTTAAATAAAATAAAAAGTAATTAAATAAGTATATCTGTGTGTTTATCCATTTATGTATCTATTCATTTAATTACTTCACTATATACCTTACTTATTTCTTAATTTTATATTTATTTCAACAAGAACGATGCTAAACACAGTTTGTTATACAAATAGGCTTTTCAGGTATAACTCCATATAGAGCTGAAAGAAAAAAATTGTTCTTGGGCCGGGCATCCAACCCGGGACCTTTTGCAAAGCGCGTCAACGCTGTACCAACTGAGCTACCCAAGAACTCTACCAGACCCGGCTCAATTACTCCCTTTTTATACACATACTTCAAGTGGGCTGACAAGGCGTCAGAGACCCAGCATTGAGTGCACACTTTCTGTGTGACTTAAATTTGTGATTTTCTGTTAACGAGCAGCAACGTGTGTTACACAAACCTGGCTCTTCAGGTATAACTCCATGTAGAACTGACTTGAATAATTTCAAGGGAAAAATTATTCCCTTTTTATCCACATATTCAATTGGATTGACAAGACGTCAGAAACCTGGGTAGCTCAGTCGGTAGAGCTTTGGCGCGCTTAGCCAAAGGTCCCGGGTTCGATGTTCGGTCCTAGAACAGTTTTTTCCTTGAAATTATTCAAGTCAGCTTTACAGGGAGCTATATCTGGTCCACACCTGTGGAGTAACGGTCAGCGCGTCAGGCCGCGAAACCAGGTTCGATTCCCGGTCGGGGCAAGTTACCTGGTTGAGGTTTTTCCGGGGTTTTCCCTCAACCCAATATGAGCAAATGCTGGGTAACTTTCGGTGTTTACCCCTTACTCATTTTACCGGCATTATCACCATCTCATTCAGACGCTAAAAGACCTAGATGTTGATAAAGCGTCGTAAAATTAACCAACTAAAATAAATAAAAGCTATATCTGAATCGCCAGATGTGTATATCACACGTTACTGTTCGTTAACAGAAAACCACAAATTTAAATTACACAAAAAGTGTGCACTCAATGTTGGGTCTTTGACGTCTTGTCAACCCACTTGAGGTGTGTGGATAAAAAAAGAATAATTGAGCCTGGATCAGCGCATGCACATAAAGTATAAATTTGATATAAACTTTGAGAGTTGTGCTATACATTGAAGCATAACACTTAATAAATTTCTATTGTTTATGAAACAAATTTACGTACAGGGGTATTTATAAATGAAGAGTCCACTGCAAGAATGATGGATGTCACTTTCTTATCGAAAATGAACCAATACTGTCAATGCATAGCTTAAGACATATAGAATGTACATAGAGAGTTATATGGCATTAACACTGATAGTCATTGTCCAGTAACGATCGGAAAATCACAGTTAAGCTTTGAGCGCTAAGCATTTCAAACTTTCAATTGCTTCTCCTGAAAAATGTATTCCAAATGACATCCATCATTCTTGCAGTGGACACTTCAAATTGTCCTGTATTGTAATTTTAGCTGTTAAAATCCTGTGCGGTGTTTTCTTTGAAGTTGGCGTCGTCATATAAATATATACATTACTTCCTTCTCAGAAATTTTAAAAATCTGAACGTTGTCATCCTGGTTCCCTGGCCCGTCCTATTCATTCTGAACGCACCCTACGGCTCTGCTCTTGGAATTGTCGAAAGCAGAGGCTTTTGTCCTGGTTGCATGAAATATGCAAGAGCAGATAAGGTTCCGTGTTGTACTGCTGTTCGCTTAGGGCACATCTGTCCTGTCTTCAGAGCTTTCAATGCTTCTTATGTTATGAGACTTAAACCAGTATATATGGCAATATTATGCCTGCTCTGGTGATAGCCTTAAGAATAACAAGGAAAATTTTAAAGAATATTTAATACGTGATGTTACACATGTAAATGTTTACGTAACGATTGAGAAATGTTCGAATATTCAGATGATTTTCTACCAGAGCTATCCAAAGTAAGCGTAATTACGACCTCGAGTCATTAAATACAAGTATGGAAACCTTGGCACAGACAGCAATGTACACCAGTTCGAATTTATCCTGTGAATAAGTTTAATTTCATTAAACTCTTAGGTTCAGACCTGTCTTCCGACGGCTGGATAAACAACAACAATGCGTTTATAAGACGCTTCGTAATCGGTCATTCCAGAACATTGAAATATTAAAAATTAATAGAAAATAATTTAACATTCTTCTTTCTATAGAATAGGCTCTGCTCTTAATCCATGAAAAATTAAGCCATAATTTTATAAATAATTTGTTTTTCTAGTGTTCAAAGTGACAGTGATGGCTACAAGTAACATATTCGCTCGCGAAGATTAATGTTGGGGAGCTTTTATATGATCAACTGGCAGATATTTGATTAAGGTAGTAACAACGCATGCGTAATAGTAATATACGTTACAAGAGCGGTATATTGACGTTTTCGTGTTCGAGGAAAAGATTGAAAAAGCGAAACGTAGTTCAGGTTTTTTTTTTAATTTCCGAGAACATGAAAACAAACATACCGCTCGTGTATCTTACATTATTTTGTGCGAAGATCGTTTATTACATACCTGAAAGACGAATTTCTAATTATTTGCAATGAAATCTCCATGTTGGTTTCTGTTTAATGACGGCAACTTCGGAAAACCATAATATCTTTCTTCAACATTGTTGCTATAAAATGTTTTCTGTGTTTACTATACTCCAGCAGGCCGTGATATACGTCTGTCTTTTTTTTTTCCTCCAGTCTATAAATGCGAACTTAAAACGAACGGTAAGGTTATGTAATGATTTATTTTTCATTTTAATATTTTAACAATATTATTTCTATAACATATTGCAGTAATAACATCGGCATCTGGAATCTTGTTGATTTTTTCACGACTTCCTTAATGTTACTTGTATCAGGAATGCAATAAGTTTCGTGGAGTTATATACTGTACTTAATTTTTGCAAATATTTAAAAACAATAATTAACATTGCAATTTAGGTGAAATTGCAGTGGTAAGTTTTCAATTTATAATTATTGCTATGTTAAACGTGTCTAAAAATAATATGTTAAAAGCCTAAAGCAGTAAAATGAATGTCGCGCTTAAGCGGTAAGAAGAGGGAAATTGTTATGTGTGTTACGTTGGGAATACTGAATGTGGTATTTCACACTTACCGCGTATTGGTTCTGTGCGGAAAACAAGCAAATACCCACGATCTCGCACAAATGATGTTTGTGGACGTTCTTGCATTTTTGTTACTACGCTAGTGTTGTCATGGCACGGAACTTCAAATTCCCACACGAACACGATTCCCTGTAACTGTAGCAACAAAGAAAAAATAATACTGTTGTGTAATTGTCCCGCGCGCCATGCAAAATCACACATAATGCCTCTTTATACCTTCGTTTCAATTTCTTCGGCATTAGTGTAGCACAACCTACTTTCCACATCTCTTTTGTATTACTACATTCCATCGCATTAGCACAATCGTTATCTACAATCATTTCTGCCATAAATTTTACGATTAATATCAAAATTGGCACAAAATTACAACTTACGCAGAAAGGCAAAAACAACAAATTTAAGCATAATTTTCGATAATCATTTAAAATGGAACCAAGACATTAATTACCTTTGTAATAAATTACGTAAAATATTATTTTGTTTTGTTGAGAAATAACTTGTCAATACGTTTATTACGCACAATATATTTAACTTTATTTCAATCGGTAATTATGTATGGAATATTAGGATGGAGTAGCTCATTTAAATCCAATTTTAATCCACTTTATTTATTACAGAAGAAAATAATTAAAATATGTCCTCATAAACCTATTGATTTTCCATCTCAAAATTTGGTTTTAGACTTTAATGTACTTAACGTAAGACAAATTTATTATATTGTATTAATAAAATTCATACATAAAAATCGAAATAATTTTGAATTGTATTCTCATAGTTATGAAACAAAAGGTATGAATTATTTAAGGTTGTTTGAACCAAAATGCAACACTGTTACAGTATTTAATCATAGTAGTAATTTAGGTCCAAGAATATATAACAAATTTATATTTAAATATCCTAATCTTGTCAATTCTAATAGTTCTAGTACTAAATTAAAAAAGTTATGTATGGATTTTATAAAAATTGAAAAATTGTAAATTTAAATTTATATACTATAATTGCATAGTAGACATAAGACAAATTGTATTGTATACGTATTAACTTTAATTCAGGAATCCGACCCTGAGCACGAGTTCTCCTCCTTCAGGGCGAGCTACAGTTTTTACTGTATATGTTATATGTTATGTAATAATTATTAGCAAAATAAGAAATAAATAAATAAATAAATAAACAAGGAAATTCTATGTACATAACAATAGTAGGCCTACAATCATAGCAACACAATCCAAATCCCCAATCAGATATAAATCCAAAACAAAGAAAATCAGTCTTCATCTAAATTAATGAAACATTAAAAACTTATTAATTAATTAACTTAAATTAACTAGTGTGCAATGCATTGATGTGAAGTGTTTAACTGAACCTCGGAAATTCCTCCGTTCTGTTATAATGCATTTCCCACACTTTTATAGCAGTATACTATTTTGCATGATCGTGTTTTATTTGTATTTACAGCTATTGTTGTTAAGTCCTGAAAATTAGAATTCCCACAAAGGAACTTGTTGCTAGGGAAACCATTCTTCATAAGTCATAACATAAAACTATACTGAAAGAGACCCATCACAGTGCACTCACTGTTACTTAGTTACCATTACAGTACAGTTCTGCGAAGGCTTTGGAATAATATTGCTAAAAATGTTCATTGCAATTTTAAAAATATGGTCATGCAAAAAATGTGCAATATACGTTTGTGCGAGATCGTGCGTATTTGCTTGTTTTCCGCACAAAACCAATCCGCGGAAAGTCTTAAATTCCACATACAGTATTCCCAACCTAACACACATAACAATTTCCCTCTTCTTACCGCTTAAGCGCGACATATTGATTTTACTGCTTTAGGCTTTTAACATATTATTTTTAGAGACGTTCAATATAGTAATGATTATAAATTGGAAATTTACCACTGCAATTTCACCTAAATTGCACTGTTAATTATTGTTTTTAAATATTTGCAAGAATTAAGTAAACCCTACAACTCCACTAAAGTTACTGCATTCGTGATGCAAGTAACATTAAGGAAGCCGTGAAAAAATCATCAAGATTCCAGACTCATCATAGACTGGGGAAAAAAAAAGACAGACGTATATCACGGCCTGCTGGAGTATAGTAAACACAGAAAACATTTTAAAGCAACAATGTTGAAGATAGATATTTTTGTTTTGCAAATTTGCCGTCATTGAACAGAAACCAAGATGGAGATTTCATTGCAACTAATTCGAAATTCCTCCTTCAGGTATGTAATAAACGATCTTCGCACAAAATAATGTACGATACACGAGCAGTATGTTTTCTTTCAATTCTCGGAAGTTAAAAAAGCGCAACTACGTTTCGCTTTTTCAAACTTTTCCTCGAACACGAAAACTTCAACATACCGCTCATGTAACGCATATTACTATTTTACATGATCGTGTTTTGTTGTATTTACAGCTATTGTTGTAGGTCTTGAAAGTTAGAATTCCCACAAAGGAACTTGTTGCTAGGGAAACCATTCTTCATAAGTCATAACATAAAACTACACTGAAAGAGACCCATCACAGTGTACTTATTGTTACTTAGTTACCATTACAGTGCAGTTCTGCGAATGGTTTGGAATAATATTGCCTTAAATGTTCACTGAAAAATATATTGTTTTTGCGATTTTAAAAATATGGTAGTGCAAAAAATGTGCAATACACGTTTGTGAAGAGAATTACAAAATCTCGGAAATTGGAAAACTAGTTCTGGTCGTTTTTCAAACTTTTTTTTCGATTTTGTAAAAGCACTTCCCAACGTTGTATTGTAATTTACTATTACTTTTATGATTTTTGTTGGGGTCCTCTAACTTCCATCCATCGTTGAACTGTCACTACTAATTGCAGATATATTAAAATAGAATTACCCGACCGTGAAACGAGTGGGTCCTGTTCACATCCTCAGGAATCTTGATTTTTTCACAACAAATACTATTCCATCGGTACCGGGATTCCAAACGGGATCCGCAGTCATCGTCAGTCAGTGTTCTGCAAATTGTTGTGCTACCAAGTCGAGTAAAACCTGTAGTTTATGTGTAATTTTGGTCCTCATTGCTCTGTATTGTATAAAACTACTTAAAAAATTGTAAAACATTGTTACAAAACTTTCGAATACAACGGTAAGAATAATGACTCCTATCTATATGAGTTAAAGGACAAGGTGGCCATTTAATCAGGGCAATGGAATGGAAGACGAGGCTGTTAAACTAGCTTCACAAGAGATCTTCTGGGGGCCACAAACTGCAGTCCCTCTCTCCCTGCACACAATAAACACAATGTTATGCAACATTACTAGCATGAAATTTACTAAACGCTGGGTAAATGTAGTTATTTGTGCTACAAGTGAAGAACTAGCTCTTACCAGTCGAGGAAAGCTCGGCGGCAATTATTTCCGAGAGTGGTCAAATTTACTTACATCCCGAATTGCATAGAGGCTAATATTTTTCCCACTTTTACGTAAAAATATATTACATTTTCAAAACTTAGCTTGGATTTACATCTCTTAATATCAGTGAACGCGTTTGAGTATTCTTTTGTTTTATTAAAATAAATGGTTTGGATTTACATTCGTTAATATTAGTGAACGCGTTTCACTATTTTTTTGTTTTATTACATTGTTTGTTGCTATAGAAGTTATAAAACTGTTTCCACGTAGAGATGTGTGGCATCCATTTTGAAAATTGTATTGTAGTTATTAAAAATAATTTCAATTCATGTTGTGGTGTGATTATTCTATGTTAAGAGCAACTCTTTTTATTGAGAATAATATTCATAGACTGTGTTTGAAAGTATTTAAGATTTCGTAAATTCCTTGAAATTTTTTATTTTAGTTTTGTGTGTGATGTGGTTAATATATGTATCCCTTTAAATGTTTTATCTTGCTTTAGATGCACTTAACTCATGTTTTTAGAAATGTCACTTGTATCCCTTTGCTTCTGACCCCTCATTTATGTTCTCCATTAATATTTATCTTAGTAGGTTATTTTACGACGCTTTATCAACATCTTAGGTTATTTAGCGTCTGAATGAGATGAAGATGATAATGCCGGTGAAATGAGTTCGGGGTCCAACACCGAAAGTTACCCAGCATTTGCTCTTATTAGGTTGAGGGAAAACCACGCAAAAAACCTCAACCAGATATCTTGCCCCGACCAGGAAAAGAACCCGGGCCACCTGCTTTCACGGCTAATGCGCTAACCGTTATTCCATAGGTGTGGACCTCCATTAATATTTTGTCCAATGTTCTTATAGAATAAATGTGTATACATTCAATACCTAATACATATTAATGATAAGTTCGTGGTTCTTGTGAAATTTACGGAGCAAAGAATCTGTATTTATTTTATGTTCAGAAGTTTGCCTAATGCATAGATCCATCATGTTATTTATAACAGAAATTACATGTATTTTAGTCATATCGGGCATTAAATATTATGAATAAAAGAATGCATCTCTTTCCTTGTGTTTGATGATAAAACAAATGGATGCAAGGGAAGAGTTTCGACAATCTTTACATTTTAAATGCATAGTATCTGGGTCAGGGGTAAAAGCACAAATTTAACTGCAGTTATGCGTTACTTTTGAAAAAAAAATTGTGTAGACTTATATACAGTCCGATCCGTTTGGGTATGGATAATATTAATTTATTATTATAAAGCTATTATGATAGCAGAAAAAAATTCTTGCTGGTTATATTATGATTGAAAGATGGGAGTTTCCATATAATACAATAAAAAATGACAATCTGAAAGGACAAATGAAAATCGTAGATGATTAAAATGCCTGCTACAAATCAACAGCGGGCACAATGTGTTCTTTGGTATGCTAAATTTGAAAATGTTAAAAGAGTTCAAAGGGAATTTCGACGTGAGTATGGTGTGCGTAATGTACCAAAATACGATTCCATAATGTCATGGTATCGAACATTCGTAGAAACAGGTTCTGTGTTTAAAAAAAACATGCAGGAGGTAGCAGGCGAAACCCAGTATGAGAAGCAGCTACCTCTTGGCTTGGCCCACAAACTCCCCAGATCTAACCCGCATGATTTATTCATGTGGGGTTTTGTTAAAGACATTATGTATAAACAGAAATCCAGTAATATTGATGATCTGAGAGTAAAAATTACTCTAGCTTTTCAACAAATCACCCCTCTTACGTTACAACGGACATGGGCTGAATTGCATCACCGTTATGAGTTGTGCAGGGTGCGCAATGAGGGTCATGTTGAGCTCTGAGGAATCTCCCATCTTTCAGTGTTGTATGCACAAAGTTTCAACAAATAAAGTTCAGTAGTAAATGTTTTACGGTGTTTTTATTTTATCCATAACCAAACGAATCACTCTGTATATTTATATTTATTTGTGTTTATATTTAGATCCAGTACATACTAAATATTGATGAAATGTTTGTAATTCGTGTTATTAAGTTTATCGAGTAAATAATCCATATTTTGTATGTCCAGGAGTTGGCCTAATGCATATTGTGTTATTTATCACAGAAATTATATGTACTTTACAGACGTGGACAAATTATTAGACTAAATTAATTATATGTGCAACGAAGCTGTATTTATCGGCAGAAATAATGAACAAAAATGTATTTTGCACAGATATAATGAAATGAACAGAAAATTGAGTCTTGAGGTTACTAATATTTTGTGAACATTCCCTTATTCTTTATTAACACGTTGATTTTGTCAGGGATACTGGGAACCAGAGTTTGACACTTGCTTTGAATATCAGCATAATTTTGCCAGATATCACACAGTGCTTAGATGAGTCCAAGTTTTGTTGTAAGCCTCTTTTTGTTCACTTTCTTCTTCAGTATAGATCACAGATTTTCAATTTCGTTCATGTCCGGTCTTCTTGCAGGCCATGGAAGAATATCTTCTACAGTATATAATTAAAACTCCAGAAGTATCAACATAGCCAGAAAAAATATACTTAACCATTGGAAAAATATACCAGAAGATGTAAACAATAATTGAGGACCGTTTTTGCAAAACTTGCTAACTGCAAAATTTGCAAAATTGAGATTTTGGTGGATTCGTCAACATAAAGCAGGCCTCTACACGATATTAAAGTTATCTTGGTAAAATTGAGTTATTTCTCTTCAGTGAAGTGTGTCAAAATGTGATGGTTGCACCACAGTCTACTATATACAGTCGCGAAGCTCAATACGTAGTAAATATGCAAACATTAGGTAGTTGCTCACCACTAGGATCGCTAATATCGCCTCATTACAGGCAATGCAAAATAGTACCGTCACAGTCTATTGTTTCTAGCACCCTCAAAATTCAAGCTTCGTGACTGTATATAGTAGACTGTGGTTGCACCTATAACCTATTTGTCTACATTCAGTTTTTTGTCTCTCCTGTAAAATTTAGTTCTTTCAGTTAGCAAGTTTTGCAAAAACGGTCCTCATTTATATTTACAACAATAGAGACTCTGTGAATAATAGTGATAGTTGATATGATGAATTATATTATATTTCCAAGAAAAACGTTTTAGTGTAATAATTTGTCCACGTCTGTATTTATTTTGCGAATTAAATAATTATGATTAAAAGTTATAGTAAGCATGTTTCCCGTGGCTTATGATAAAATAACTACGAGTTTAAATGTTTGGACAACCCTTACACTGTAGCTACGTGGAAACTGGGGGTTTGTTTCGCTTGAGTGGAGGTACTGCTGCTCTTGTCTAGGTGCGATGTCGCTGACGAAGGCGAATGCACTACACATGGCAGCACAGGAGTGCAAAATAAAATTGTAAATATGTTTCATTTAACGACGCTCGCAACTGCCGAGATTATATCAGCGTCGCCGGTATGCTGGAATTTTTTCCCGCAGAAGTTATTTTATATTCCAGTAAATCTACTGACGTGAGCCTGTCGCATTTAACCACAGTTACCTTTAAATGCCGTCGACCTGGGCTGGAATCGAACCTGCAACCTCAGGCACAGAAGGCCACCACTCTACCGATTGCGCCCCCCAGGCAGACCACAGGAGTGACTTTCGCTGTCTTGACAACGCAACTGACTCGTGTCGACCCGTGTTTATCCACAAAGTCTCCGCTCGCAATTGCTGTGATCAAACGCTGTGATATTGAGAAGAGGGTGTTCCTGTTGAGGAAGGCTTTGTGTTCGAACCTCGGAATGTGTAATTAAATCAGTCGTGTTAATTTGCATACAAGTTACGTTCTCTGAGACCAGATCAGACCCGATCATAGCATCGGTTGTGTAGTAATTAATTTCAAGCAGCAAGACTTAATTGCTTACCAGATTGAGTTCAAAGGGGATGAATGGATTGTGGCGTAACTTTCTCTCCACATGTAAGTCTATTGACGGCTTCTGAACAAAGGAATGAACTGAGACTTCAGATGTACAGTATGGTAGGTGAGCATCATGCTGTGCGTTGAAATCGTGTTGTAGTCTACTATCGATCTGTGTTAGCAATACTGTTTCATGGCAATTGAACAAACACCGCTGTTGAGTATTTAAGGTGGAATACAGTAATTTATTACTCAAATACATGTAGGCCCTAAATATATTGAATAGAAGGTTCCCAACCTTTTGTAAGCTAACGTCAAGACCTGAGAACTGGATGCAAAATACAGGGTGATCCGTTTAGGTATCGATAAAATAAAAACACCGTAAAACATTTACTACTAAACTTTATTTGTTGAAACTTTGTACACACAACACTGAAAGATGAGAGATTCCTCAGAGCTAAACATTATTCCCATTGCGCACTCTGCACAACTCAAAACGGTGATGCAATTCAGTCCATGTCCGTTGTAACATAAGAGGGGTGATTTGTTGAAAAGCTTGAGTAATTTTTACTCTCAGACCATCAATGTTCCTGGGTTTCTGTGAATAGACAATGTCTTTAACAAAACCCCACACGAAGAAGTCAGGAGGGATTAGAGCTGTGAAGTCTAGGGACCAAGCCAAGAGATAGCTGCTTCTCGTACTGGATTTCGGCTACGACATCCTGCATATTTTTTTTTAACACAGAACCGGTTGCTACAAATTATGTTATGTTATGTTATGTGTATGTATTTATTCACACTGAAAATGGGTATATACCTATGACACTGGTAACTAATTACACTCAATAATGACAATAATAAACACAATTAATAAAAAATACAATTAATAATAAATTAATAATAATACTAATAATAATAATAATAATAATAATAGTAATAATAATAATAATAATAATAATAATAATAACAATAACAATAACAGGGAACATCCTAAATTAAATGAAGCACGATCACTTAAAATAATATTAAAATAAATCTAATTTGTATCAATCCTAAGTTCGAACTAAAACCCACGAGTATGGTATGTTCATATCTGCACAAGTACTTTCAGCACTACACTCATTTCGCTGACAACTCACTCACTGCACTGGAACTACGACACATTTCACTTCATTATGGAATCGTATTTAGGTACATTACGCACACCATACTCACGTCGAAATTCCCTTTGAACCCTTTTAACACTCTCAAATTTAGCATAACAAAGAACACATTGTGTCCGCTGTTGATTTGTAGCAGCCATTTTATTCATCTACAATTTTTATTTGTCCTTTTAGATTATGTATTGTTGATTGTCATATATGGAAACTCCCATCTTTTAGTCATAATATAACCAGCAAGAAACTTTTCCTAATATAATAGCTTTATAATAATAAATTAATATTATCCATACCCAAACAGATCAGACTGCAATAATAATCATCATCATCATCATCCTTCACGAATTAGGCCTCTGTAGACCTGTTTCGGCCCCATCTAGCAGTCTTCTTAACGGTCTTCCTTATACTGCTTGTTTGAGGCTTGAAAGTAATGTAGTTTTCCCTAAGATAGGTTACTAGCCTTATCGTTAGGTAGTCCAGTAGTGGGGCTGCCACTTTTAGCCTCTGGACAGGCTTGTAATGCAGCACTTCCTCTGCATTTGATGAAACAGTTATACCGCTGTGACTCGGTCGCACATTTCCTCGTTGGTAGAAACAGGGTGGACCACGGGAAGGTGAGGATGGCATTTGGATAGGAGAGGCTGTATGTTTCGCGTCACTATCCCTTCTTCACCCCACTGCAATAATAATAATGATAATAATAATAATGATAATAATAATAATAATAATATTAATAATAATAATAATACGTTAGATATTAAAGGTAAAACTAACAACAACATAGTTATATGTCATGGGTTAAGCAGAAGCTGCGCAACCTGATAGGTGTTTAACAAGCAATTACATGAACTAGAATGTGATTTCTTAATTTAAATTTGAATTTTGATATTGTCATACAGTCTCTAACAAAGTCAGGGAAAGAATTCCAGAGGCGTGGAATTCATATGCTGAAAGATGATGAGTAGAATAATGTTCTATGCAGAGGAATAGAGAGAAGGTACATGTTCCGGGTTCGATGTAGTGAAAGATAAATAGAACGAGATTCTATGTAAGAGGGTATCTAGCCTATATTCTCCTGTCACGGACTTTTCTCCCATTCACCATTCCTTCCAGTGCATTCTTCAGTAGCCAGTTTCTTCTTAGTCAGTGATGCAGCCAATTTATCTTTATTTTCTTGTTCAATTTCAGCATTATTTTCTCTTCACTCATTCTTTCTAACACAACATCATTCCTTATTTTGTCTATTCATTTCACATGCTCCAATCTTCTCCATATCCACATTTAAAATGCTTCTATTCGCTTCTCTTTATTTCGTCGGAAAGTACATGTTACTGCTGCCCCATACAGTGCTACACTCCACATAAAGCACTTCACTAGTCTCTTCCTTAGTTTTTTTTTCCAGAGGCCCGCAGAAGATGCTCCTTTTTCTATTAAAAGCTTCCTTTGCCATTGCTATCCTCCTTTTGACTTCCTTGCTACAGCTCATGTTACTGCTTACAGTACATCCCAAGTATTTGAAGCTGTCCACTTGCTCTATTGCTCCATTTCGAATTCGCAAGTTTATCTTCCTTAGTTTTCTTCCGATAACCATGGTCTTCGTTTTATCTGCATTTATCTTCAATGCATACTGCCAACTGTCATTTTATCCCATTAGCATATTCCTTAAGAGACCTCTCCATCTCTCCTAGCAACGCCATATCGTCAATTATATTATCAATATTATTATTGTTTTATATTTTTATACTTTGTATGTCTCATTTCTTTTCACGTACTGTTCACATGTTATTATGCACTGTCCTTTCTTTCTATATGTTATATATTATGTCTGATTTCTACTGACTTGCTGTTTACGTTTTAAATGATTATCTACTTCAGTTTTGAGTGTAAAATTGTAGTGTACTTCACTTTGTAAATTTGTAGTATTTTCTTGTATCGTAGATTTACTCCTGATTGAGTGTTAGATAAGACCTCATGGTCTTAGCTCTGCCAGGTTAAATAAACCATTATTATTATTATTATTATTATTATTATTATTATTATTATTATTATTATTATTATATCATCAGCGAATCTAATGCACTTAATTCTTCCTTCTACTATCACCCTTTGCAAGTTCTGAAAACAATTCTTCACTAAATCCTCCAAGTAGATGCTGAACAGTGTAAGTGACAAATGACATCCTTGTCGTACTTCTCTCCCTGTTCTACTTTCCTCTAACATTTCTTGTCCTACCCTGACTCTGACTCATTGTTTCATACAAAGATTACTGAATAGCCTCCTCGCTTTCCAATTCGCACAAATTTTCTTCTGACTTATAGACTATATTATTTGTTCAGAAGTATATTATATAATATTTCTGAGCTGTGATTAAATATATGTAATTATAAAAGCATTTATCACAAATTATTACATGGGATCAGGATAGGGACCAATGACGGGCTTATATGACGGCGGCAATGAACCTCCGAGTTCCTTAGAAGCCAGTAAGTAAGTAAGTATTACATGGGATAGTTTTCATCCCATACAATATCTACCCCAACTAGTGTTTCAATTATTGTTATGAAAAATAGAGAAATACGATGTTCCTCAAGATTTAGAAAGAAAGAAAGAAAGAAAGAAAGAAAGAAAGAAAGAAAGAAAGAAAGAAAGAAAGAAAGAAAGAAAAAAGAAAGAAAAAAGAAAGAAAGAGAGATCAATAAAAATAGAAATGAAGTAAAGAAGGTCATAAAGAAAGAAAGAAAGTAATGAACAAAAAAAGGAAGACTGGAGGAAAGAAATAAAGAAAAAATAGATGAAAGTCAAAGAAATTAAGAAATAAATGAAGAAACAAATAAGAAAATAGAGAAAAAAAGAAAAAACAAAGACATTAACAAATAAAGAAAAAAGAAAGAAATGAACAAAGAAAGGAAAAATGAAGGAAAGAAATAAAGAAAAAATAAATAAAAGTGAAAGAAATTAAGAAATAAATGAAGAAACAAATAAGAAAATAAAGGAAGAAAGAGAAAAAGAAATGAACAAAGAAAGGAAGAATGAAGGAAAGAAATAAAGAAAAAATAAATAAAAGTGAAAGAAATTAAGAAATAAATGAAGAAAGAAGTAAGAAAATAAAGAAAGAAAGAGAAAAAAAAGAAATGAACAAAGAAAGGAAGAATGAAGGAAAGAAATAAAGAAAAAATAAATAAAAGTGATAGAAATTAAGAAATAAATGAAGAAACAAATAAGAAAATAAAGGAAGAATGAGAAAAAGAAAGAAATGAACAAAGAAAGGAAGAATGAAGGAAGGAAATAAAGAAAAAAACAGAAGTGAAATAAATTAAGAAATAAATGAAGAAACAAATAAGAAAATAAAGGGAGAAAGAAAAAAGAAAAGAAATGAACAAGGAAAGGAAGAATGAAGGAAAGAAATAAATAAAAGATAAATAAAAGTGAAAGAAATTAAGAAATAAATGAAGAAACAAATAAGAAAATAAAGGAAGAAAGAAAAAAAGAAAGAAATGAACAAAGAAAGGAAGAATGAAGAAAGAAATAAAGAAAAAATAAATAAAAGTGAAAGAAATTAAGAAATAAATAAAGAAACAAATAAGAAAACACAGGAAGAAAGAGAAAAAGAAAGAAATGAACAAGGAAAGGAAGAATGAAGAAAAGAAATAAAGAAAAAGTAAATAAAAGTGAAAGAAATTAAGAAAAAAATGAAGAAACAAATAAGGAAATACAGGATGAAAGAAAAAAGGAAAGAAATGAATAAAGAAAGGAAGAATGAAAGAAAGAAATAAAGAAAAATTAAGTAAAAGTGAAAGAAATTAAGAAATAAATGAAGAAACAAATAAGAAAATACAGGAAGAAAGAAAAAAAGAAAGAAATGAACAAAGAAAGGAAGAATGAAGGAAAGAAATAAAGAAAAAATAAATAAAAGTGAAAGAAATTAAGAAATAAATGAAGAAACAAATAAGAAAATACAGGAAGAAAGAGAAAAAGAAAGAAATGAACAAGGAAAGGAAGAATGAAGAAAAGAAATAAAGAAAAAGTAAATAAAAGTGAAAGAAATTAATAAATAAATGAAGAAAGAAATAAGAAAATACAGGATGAAAGAGAAAAAGAAAGAAATGAACAAAGAAAGTAAGAATTCATGCAAGAAATAAAGAAAAATTAAATAAAAGTGAAAGAAATTAATAAATAAATGAAGAAACAAATAAGAAAATACAGCATGAAAGAAAAAAGGAAAGAAATGAATAAAGAAAGGAAGAATGAAAGAAAGAAATAAAGAAAAATTAAGTAAAAGTGAAAGAAATTAATAAATAAATGAAGAAACAAATAAGAAAATACAGGATGAAAGAAAAAAAGAAAGAAATGAACAAAGAAAGGAAGAATGAAGGCAAGAAATAAAGAAAAATTAAATAAAAGTGAAAGAAATTAAGAATTAAATGAAGAAACAAATAAGAAAATAAAGGAAGAAAGAAAAAAGAAAGAAATGAACAAAGAAAGAAATACAGAACGAAATTAAACAAAATAAATGAAATAGAAATGATTAAATGAATGAGTAAAAAATGAATGAATGAATTAATTAATAGATGAATAAATGGAATGAATGAAATGGAATGAATGAATGAATGAATGAATGAATGAATGAATTAATTAATTAATTAATTAATTAGTGGATGAATGGATGAATAAATAAATAAACAAATAAAACTGAATACATACTCGTAAATGAGTGAGTGAGTGAGTGAGTGAGTGAGTGAGTGAGTGAGTGAGTGAGTGAGTGAGTGAGTGAGTGAGTGAGTGAGTGAGTGAGTGAGTGAGTGAGTGAGTGAGTGAGTGAGTGAGTGAGTGAGTGAGTGAGTAAATAATAAATAAATTAAGTTATTCTGAATGGCGCTCTCAAGAATTTTGAAAATGAAAGAGATTAGGTTGATAGGTCTGTAAGATTTGGGATCATAGCAGCTTATCTTTCTTGGTTTAAGAACCGAAACCACTTTTGACTTCTGACATGAGGAATATTTCTAAACGCCTTTGTACTATACTTCACAGGCGGGCAAAATGTGTGTTGCAACATAAAACAAACTCTGTGATCGCCGTGAAGTCAGGCAACCTCCTAAGCGAAAAACAAAACCAACAGTAGATATCAATGCTGTATTTGTTGTCATGCAGGCTGCATCAATTGCTCCTTACATTTTGCCCGTCTCTGCGTTACGTTGAAGCAGTAGTAACATGGTTGTTTTCGGTACGTGCAATTCCCGTGAAGGAAGACGAATTGATTTCTGAGGACTGCGGTGAAATGCAACTTGCGCATTGTGACTGACTGTTGAGACAAACCTGATCATCCACTTCTTTCGTCTCTGTACCCATCTGAGTACAATGAGTTTGGAAGGCAGATCTCTTCTATATAGACGGTGAAATTATCGTTGAATAGTAATTGGTGACTTGCATTCAGTGTAGATCTACAGCAGGCATGTCAATTGATGCCCACAGGAGCAAGCGCGCGCTTTAGAGCCCAGGAGAACCTGAGCGCTTTACAGCGGAAAGGAAAGAAACAGACAAAAGAGGTAGTACATGCCGCTTGGCCGAGCTATATTCTGGGATGGCCAGCACTGATTCAATAGATAAAGGGAAGAGAACTTATTAAAACTGTATCCATGTTAATTTTTAGATTTGCCTGAGAAGTATAAGTGCATTATAAGAATGTAAGTTTTAATTTTAATGCTCATTTTTCACAAGTTTGATTTTTTTATTCAAAAGAAATATTTTCTCAACTTTTCATATAGAAAAGTGGAATTTTCAGATATAGGCCTATTTATTTAGTAGTCTTACAGAATGTTTTCGTATATACGTTTTACTGAAGATAGTGTATTAAAAAATTTGAAAATATTCGCATGGAAATTGTTTGTAAGGAAATGAATTAACAAAGCAACTACTGTTACATCATAAGCAAAAGATACGTGCCCATGTGTTGTAAAAA
This sequence comes from Periplaneta americana, assembly GCF_040183065.1. NCBI lineage: Eukaryota > Metazoa > Arthropoda > Insecta > Blattodea > Blattidae > Periplaneta > Periplaneta americana. The sequence continues at coordinate 182,344,988 of NC_091131.1, forward strand.
TGTCAGCTCTATAGCTTCAGCAGATTTCGAGAAAGTAATTTAATATTCTGATGATAGAAAGTTGCTCACAAATATCGCCTTAAAAGCATAATGCGATAAGAGTTTTGTTATGTAATATTAGTTACATTTAAAACAGATACAGTACCTAGATAACTTTGCTTTGTACTGTAATATTGTTTTGATTAGTTTATTGATTACGTTTGTAAGGCTAAAGATACCATCAATATAAATTCCAACTTATCATGTCATACTCAATCTCTTTCTTTGGAATATCACTTTCTTTATGAATAATATGTTTCATCCACTTAATACAGTATAATATTATACTACTATGGAATTTAAGTGAATATTCCTTCTTAACTCTCTATTATGATATTAAGATTTAAAACACAAGTAAAATATTAAGAAATCAGTGTTAGTACTTTTGTTTTACAGACAATATAGATAATATTAAACAGAAAGAAGCCATATAAAAATGACGACATAAAATTTCACGTTCCGTTTGAAGTTTGTGCACCACTGTTTTCTTAATCCAACAGGTTGTTTATTCATATACACAACCCTTCCTCTTTCCATACTTAGCGCTTGCTGCCCGCGCACGACGTCAAGGTCAGAAAAATGCGCTTGCTTTGACATCACTGGTGTAGATCATAGTTTGGACCTTCTTCTGTGGTGTTAACATTTTAATGCTTGTAGCTTCAGAGTTACGATTGAGTGTAATGGTAATGGGCCTGTAAGAACACGGTGTGTTTTAATTCAGCTATTTTATTCGAATACACTAGCGTTATTATACTCATAAATACATTAAATACATGAAGTTTCATTCTACGCTGATAGACTGTCGGTAGCCTTTGTCAGTGTTTGAAGTCCTCCATATTTAGGCGTAACTAAGTAATCTCCGTCTATCATAAGAAAAAAAATCAATGTAAAGAGAAGCACATAGTTAAAAGTACTATGATTGGAGCTTGACCGCATCACCTACAATCCTCTCGAAGAAAATAGTTCCCTTCGTTTAGTGTCTTTTGTCTCTTTTCCGATACAGATATTTACATTTAAAACGTATGTGACACGGAAATAAAAATCTTACACAGTGTTTGATTCATTGATATAATATTGTAACCAATAAAGGTAAGCGTTCACTACATCGTATCGCACTCATCGGACGAATCGCATGGACCGGGAAAAGACAATCTTTGCTGTAATTATTATGTAACCGCGTTCACTACATCTTATCGCACGCATCGGCTCTCAGCAAATCCGTCCACGTTTCTCGGATGGGCAACTTTTCCGATACGTGCGATCATGGCCTTCCTTAATAAATCAATTTTAATTGGTCAACTGTTACTATTATGGTGTGCCATGTTCAGTGTCGCGCCAAAATGGCAGCCGGAAAACTTATTTCGCTTGTAGAAAATTGCAAAGAATTATATAATTTTATAATTTGACGCGTTTCCATTATAGTAATCAAGTCGTTTCTTACACACACACACACACACACACACACACACACACACACACACACACACACACACACACACACACACACACACACACACACACACACACACACACACACACACACACACACACACACACACACACACACACACACACACACACACACACACACACACACACACACACACACACACACACACACACACACACACACACACACACACACACACACACACACACACACACACACACACACACACACACACACACACACACACACACACACACACACACACACACACACACACACACACACACACACACACACACACACACACACACACACACACACACACACACACACACACACACACACACACACACACACACACACACACACACACACACACACACACACACACACACACACACACACACACACACACACACACACACACACACACACACACACACACACACACACACACACACACACACACACACACACACACACACACACACACACACACACACACACACACACACACACACACACACACACACACACACACACACACACACACACACACACACACACACACACACACACACACACACACACACACACACACACACACACACACACACACACACACACACACACACACACACACACACACACACACACACACACACACACACACACACACACACACACACACACACACACACACACACACACACACACACACACACACACACACACACACACACACACACACACACACACACACACACACACACACACACACACACACACACACACACACACACACACACACACACACACACACACACACACACACACACACACACACACACACACACACACACACACACACACACACACACACACACACACACACACACACACACACACACACACACACACACACACACACACACACACACACACACACACACACACACACACACACACACACACACACACACACACACACACACACACACACACACACACACACACACACACACACACACACACACACACACACACACACACACACACACACACACACACACACACACACACACACACACACACACACACACACACACACACACACACACACACACACACACACACACACACACACACACACACACACACACACACACACACACACACACACACACACACACACACACACACACACACACACACACACACACACACACACACACACACACACACACACACAATGTTACCAATATCTCTTTCGTTTCTTCCTCTTCAATTAAGACGCATGAAGCAATTACAAATTCTTATTCGCTAACAGACGTAATTAATAGACCTAACCTCAACTCCTCTGCTTTCAGCAATGTCAATATCGTACGACGTCATGTTTTAAACAGCTGATAGGGGAATCCGATGAGGCGATGAGGTGGAGACGTTACAGTGAACGCACTGCACTTAAAACATCCGTTGCGTGCGATTCGTACGAGTGCGATACGATGTAGTGAACGCTTACTTTTATATGAATTCTGAGTATTTGTATCTTCCTGCATTATTATTATTATTATTATTATTATTATTATTATTATTATTATTATTATTATTATTATTACTATTATTATCATTATTATTATTATTATTACTTGCCGTACCCGTGCGCTCCGCTGCACCTGTTAGAAATAAATATAAAGTAATTACATAATTAAAATAGGACGTTTGATCCAGGGAACAACAGCGCAAGATAATCTGCTTCGCTGATTACCCAATTTTTTTTGCATGGCATTTATTGCATATATATTTTATGTATTTTAACACGATTCAATTGAGCATAGTTAAAATTTGAATTATAAAATAATGGATTGCTAAGCTAACGTACTATTTCTGCATACTAAATCAATACACTCTCGTTGTTCGTTAATTCTCTGAGATTAAAATGAATGTACAGTTACCCTTAAAAGGAATGAGACGACTCTTGGTCGTCGGAAGTTAAAGTTCTACAGCGCGGTTCACTCGATATCGACGTAACGATACATAACATGAGAAATATAGCAAGAATTGTTACGAGGACCACAACAAGGACAAGGACCAAAATAAGAATCACGAAGAAGACAGCCATTTAAGGCCACGATTTCACAACATAGCTAGGGTCACAAGCTATCATTGCTTCTCTGTATCGAATGATCGAATGGCAAATGCCTGCTAAGGGATCTACATTCTAGACTGCTGTTGTCACTGTCTTGTCTCGGTAGCTCATATAGTAGCGTGTCGGTTCCACTGCTTAACCGAAACGTCTCGTGTTCGATCCCAGGTGAAACTTTTTTTTATTGAGATGTAATTAATTTCTTCAGAGTTCCTAGACTATCTAATTTGTCGAAATACATGAATAATTTATGCCCAATTTCTGGGTCTTACAAGTGGGCTGAACCTCGTCAAAAAAATAAATCTTACTTGAAAGTTAATAGTATTTTTCCTCAAACAAAAATCACAAGGAACAAAAGGAGACCTGTCAACTTAAAATCTTGTCCACATGCCATCAGCTTCTATTACAGCTCTAAGTCGGTCCGGCATGGATGTCACGAGATTGTGGAATAAATTCTAATCCCCGGCGAGATCTTCCCAGGTTTCAACAACTTGATCCCACAATTCGTCTCGATTTTGAGGGCATCGGTGGGCATAGGTGGCTATCCTTCTCTTTTTCAATTCCGCCCATAAATTTTTGATGACATTCAAATCAGGTGACTTCGGAGGCCAATTAATGATTTCGATCTCGGGTCTACTTTGAAACCATATTTGAATGCTTGCGGCATAGTGCACGGGATGGTTATCCTGTTGGAACAGCAATGCTCCTTCGGGAAAACGTTCTAGGGGCGGAAGGCAGGAATATATTTTCCAGAATGTGCTCGTAAGTTCCCGTATTAAACCGGCCATCGATGCGTTCTATAACGCCAGGTCCATCGTAAGACATCCACCCCAACACGATATCACAGTCTACTATATACAGTCACGAAGCTTGAGTTTTGAGGGTGCTAGAAACAATAGACTGTGACGGTACTATTTTTCATTGCCTGTAATGAGGCGACATTAGCGATCCTAGTGGTGAGCAACAATCTAATGTTTGCATATTTACTACGTATTGAGCTTCGCGACTGTATATACAAGACTGTGACGATATGCTAAAGCCCCCCGATCTTTCACGTCGGTGCACATAGCGCTGATCATGTGGGAGACCATCCTCACGATAGACATGGAGAGTACTTTCGTAATCACTCGAGATGGTTGTTTCGTCGGGAAAAATTATATTTCTCCAATCGAAATCCACTCGATTGGTAACGAAGGCAAGACGGTCGACAGCTTGTGCTTCCCCCAATATTTCCATTTGCGCAGCCCTCCGGCTCCTAATACCGCGGTTCCTCAACCTGCTGATCACAGTCTGTGAAGAGCCGGGAAAGTTAGATACTGCTCTTATTTCGTTAGCAGTCCGAAAGGAGTCCTGTCGAACTTCCTCGAATAAGAGAGCATCCTCTTCCAATGAAGAAATCCGGGGACGCCCAGGAATAGGGCGATTTTCGACCTCCCCTGAATTTTGGTAACGATGAACCCACCTTCAGGCTGTACTTCCAGAAACACGGACCAAACGGCCAGCAGATCTAGCCCTATATCCAGCCTCAACTAGAGCTATAACTCGCTGTCTCATGTCACGTCGGTTCGCCATTAAGATGAGAAATGAGGGATGATGATAATACTTTAGTGTAGACAATGACTATTTAACGTGATATAGAATTATTGAAATAAGGGTCATCTTGCACAGTAAGAGTTAATAAATCAACTCTAACTTAAATATTTAAATAACAGGATATAACAGGAAGTGCAATTGTTGCGAAGCTAATCAAATTAAATCTAATTACATTAAGTAAACAAACCCCAAGTTATGACACCACATTGCTACAGCTAAATTGTAGGTTATTAACATAAGCATTGAATAGGTCTGTGCTTATGTGTTGGACGACAAAACCAAACATCGAAAAGTTCGAATCTTGCCGAGGAATGTAACTTCTTGCTTTTTATAATGTAAATCAAACTTTTAACTACAATAATTCATATTTCTTAATATTTATAGCCAACATTGAATTTGTAAAGGAAAGACTTTAGAAATCTCATATGGAATTTGTGATCTGTAGTGACATAGACATAGGTTATCTCTCGGAACTTTTCCGCGAAAGTAAATTAAATTCACTCCTTGAAACTGGAAATCTTAGTCTTAGACTCATTTCCCCACCAGCATACAAGCTGAAGTAGCACAGCTATTGATAAAAGTTTTGTACACTGAATTAGACTGAATTCCTATTCGGCAGCACCTATAAGCAATGGCTTGTATGAACATGATAAACAAATCCTGTTTCCAATGTTACTGAACAATTTCAAAATATTAATTTAAAAACTAAAAAAGGGTCGTAAATGCTGTAACTAGTGATTATTTACATTTATGTCTACAAAATGAATCTTGGAAAAACGTTTATGTTACTGGTACTACTGATATTAAGAGTAAATGTATTGTATTTTTCACTTCATTTCAGAATCACTTCAGTGGATGTTCTCCACTCAATGTTGTGAAAAAATTCAAAAGTAAAATCATGTAGATAATGTAGGGACTTAAAAATCTCATGTATTAAAAAGAAGAATCTACATGTAATGAGCTGCAATGTAACTATCCTCATATTCTTAAATACTACAAGAAGTACAGTGTAATTTATCAAAATTTATGAAAGAGGGAAATAGAACACATTTGATTAGAAAAGCACGAAATCCAGATAATGCAATTAAAGCTATTCGGAATATTATTAAAGTTAAACTTGTAGATATCACAAGAAAATATTTTTTCATTAAAATTAGTGATTATAAAGTAGAGGATCCCAAATCTATTGCAAATTCTTTTAACGTCTTACAGTATATAGTACGAAATATTATTGACAACTTAAACATTCAAGATTTTGCAAAAGATACTGCAATTAGTTACTTAACAGATGCATTTAATATTTAGTATTAATATATGTAATTAATCAATAACTGCAACAGTGCTTATACATTCAATCATAACATGAATTAAATTGAATGCACATTAAATTAAACACGTAGATAAAATAGTTAAAATCAACTGAAGGGGTGAGAATGAAATAATCCAAAGCCAAACTTTTAACAAAAATTGTTTTGTGCGAGTGCATTTATTACACATATGGGAAAGCTACTAATAAAATATTGTAATAATTACTCAACAAATGACATGGCCTAAGGACTCTAAACCTTTGTAATCGTTTGTCTGTGTGGCTTAGGAATATATTTTTAATTTTATTTTAATTGTTAGTTTTTAATATATATATATATGCATTTACATTGTATGTGTGTGTGTATAAATACATTCATTAAATTAACGTTTATAATATTATAACTTGTAATTTTGTAATTTCTGTGATCATTAACACTTAATCTGAGGACTTTGTAAAACTCTATTTCAACGTTATTTAGAAAAAAAATCGTTGATATAGACTAAGAATCGAACTCGCTCTCTTCTACACAACACGCACAGATCTTAGCGTCTGAGCTATTGCAACGACACGAAAGCTTTACTTTCTGTGCGGAGTGTCGATCTAGTCATGAAGGTCCATTGTCGATTGAACTACACAATTTACGTATATATTTATCTCTTATTTACGTAATATTATCATATTTTTTGCAGTTTTTGAAGTGAATTCCGGAACGATGCTAGTAACAAACCAAATAGCTTGAATCTAAGTAACTCAATATTCGTTATCTTATGTATCAGTGCTCTGGTCTCTGATCATGCGCAGTGTTTAACATCTGAGACTTAGGAATATTCAATCGTCTCATTTCTTTTCAGGGAAACTGTACATAAATATTATTTTAAGAACTAGGCCTACAGAAAACGAAATACAAAATAGTCTATCAAATTTTCTGTGCATAAGAAGCTATTTTAATCTTACCTGTCCTCGATTTACTCAGACGTTACTGTAATAACATTATAGCATTATGTCCATCTAGAGAAACTACACTTTCCAATGGTGAAATAATAATTAATTATACAAATCGGTTAATTTAGCTCCTGATATCACTTCATACAAACACAGAAACATTCTCTGTAGGCTATGTTTAATAGCTTTCGATTGTTGATGTCCAAGGCCCCTGTTTCGATTGTTGTTGTCCAAGGCCCCTTATAGACGAAGTCATTTTTTCTTAATTCATTGCACCGTTTTAGATGGCGTTATTTTAATTTTAAAACTCATTTATCTCATTAAATATCAGTCCTATAAACATTTTGTAAAGAATAAAACTTATCGGAAATCATTTTTAAAGAAACTTTTGTTATGTAACATTTTTCACAAAAATCAATAATAAGCGAGATATTTCGATTTATTTAATTCAGACCCCCTTATAACCTCCCTTTTAAATAAAGTATTTTGAATGTCATATAGCCTAAAATCTAAGTTACAACGAACTTAATTTATATTCCAATTTTCATATAAATCGGTTCAGCCATTATCGCGTGAAAAGGTAACAAACATACAGACAGACATACAAACAAAAATTTCAAAAAAGCGATTTTCGGTTTCAGGGTGGTTAATTATATATGTTAGGACCAATTATTTTTGGAAAATCGAAATTTAACCAGAACAATTTCGGCTACAGATTTATTATTAGTATAGATTATTATTATTATTATTATTATTATTATTATTATTATTATTATTATCATCACAATCATAATTGCCATTACTGTTATTTTAACTATTTTTCTGCATTAGCTTAATAAGTGCTTTGACCTTGTTGACCCTCTATAGGCTTTAATTTAATTTGTATTATTTTTGTATTTATGTGTGCTGTCAGGTAGAATGGCAGAGGAAGGCTAATGGCCTCAATCTTATGGGATTAAATAGATAAACTAAAAAAATACATATAAAATATAAGATATATGGATCGTAAGCGTAGACCAAGAGGAACGCAGAAAAGAGAGAAGATTGGAGTACATTGGGATTGCAGGGAAAGACCTGCCCTCGGGCAGAAAAGTATGAATAAATATAGTATCAATATAAAGCAAGCCCGCCCACTTGTATGGGGAAATTGGAAAAGCGTGCAAAGGGAATCAATGTTTACCTACGTCGTGGTCGAGATGAATGTGTGCGTGTAAAATTTGAAACTGTCCTTTCGCTCTTAGTTTGTCGTACGTGGTATGAATGAGTATCATTAGGAGTTTGATTTTAATTTCGTATGGAAAAGTTCTAACTCCCGAGCCGAAGCGGATGTATTAATGTCGTGCCCAACGCAAACGGTAATCAGGATAATTATGAAAGTGTCAGATGCCTGGCGTAGTAATGTGAAATGTGTGCAAAGTATTCAGGAAATTGAAATGAAACATGCGCCAATCAGACGCGAGCCGTGTTGTACATTATGCGCATTTACATTGGTATGGTGAACCAGCGGATATCGGCGTTAAATTCCGTAGGCATGTGCTAGGCAATTCTATAGAGCCCTAATCATATCCGTATAGTTGCGGTTGGGAATTTTGTAACTAACACACTTAACTACGTTCCGTGTCGATTTTCGTTAGCGTCTACGTCCGTTTTCAGATTAAGTAATTACGTCCCGATTCATGTGACAGGACATTCCTAATGTGGTTAGGTTGGCACAAATACAACGCTGTAGTATAAACACAAAGTAAGGGAAACAAACTGTCTATGCTAGAAACCTACACCTTCCTCTCTTCGTACTCACTGCGGTGGCTGAGTTGTCAGCCTGTCACGTAGTCCCGGTCAGGTCTGGAACTTTTCATTGAAAAATCCATAGTGACATTTATGGCGGACAAGATCGTAGTTTGGTTTTTCTTGGGCATTTTACGACGCTTAATCAACATCTTAGGTTACAGAAACCTGCAAAAAAGAATTCTCATTAATCCATTCGTTTAGGCGATTGAAGAATTTTCTACACTTTTCCATGAAAAAAATGTTAGTGCAAACACTCGTGATGCCCCACTTCGATTACTGTGATATTCTGCTTACTGACCTAAGCGTTACTTCGGCGCAGAGACTACAACGTGTTCATAATATGTGCGTCCGTTTCGTCTGCAATATTCGCCGGGCTGATCACGTAACACCATCCCTCGAAATTTTGTCCTGGCTCCGTCTAGAAGATCGTAGGAAAATCCACTGTCTTTCCCTTCTCTTTCACATATTACATTTCTCCACTCCTGTCTATCTTGCGTCTCGTTTTCAAAATTTATCCACCCATCATAACCTAGACACACGATCACAACACTCCTCAATATTATCCATTCCCTCCCACCGAACATCCTCATATTCATCTTCTTTCACTGTGGCTGTTCCTCGACTTTGGAATTCCTTACCAAGTAATGTCAGGGACTGTCAGACATCAAATCAATTTAAGAATAGGCTAACGAGATATTTTTCTAACAATTATTGTCAACAATAATAGCTGTTTCCGGTTTCTCAATGTTTAATGGTTATATATATCACAGATATATATCTAAATTATCTCATTATTATTATTATTATTATTATTATTACTATTATTATTATTATTATTATTATCATTATTATTATAACTATTTCTTACCAATGTTTATTATTGTCACACTAACATTACTTATCCAACTTTCATTATTTACTTTCATGTTGTTTTATGGTCTAGATATTAATACAATAACTATGTAAGCAATTAATTGTATTCAATTAGAATTAGAGTCTGGCTGGTCGGAAGAGAAGACCTACTGGCCTTAGCTCTGCCAGATTAAATAAATAAATTAATAATAATAATATTTATTATTATTATTATTATTATTATTATTATTATTATTATTATTATTATTATTATTATTATTATTATTATTATTTAGCGTCTGAATGAAATGAAAGTGATAATACCGGTGAAATGAGTCCGGGGTCAAACACCGAAAATTACCCAGCATTTGCTCATATTGGGTTGAGGGAAAACCTCGGAAAAAAAACCTCAACCAGGTAACTTGCCATGGCTAGGAATCGAACCCGGGCCACCTGGTTTAGCGGCTAGACGCGCTGACCGTTACTCCACAGGTTTGGACGGTTTTTCTCGATGTTCCCCCTTTTTCCCCATATTGAGCATCTACATTAGAGTCGTGCACAGCCGGTTATGAAAAATAGAAATTATACAGGATGATTCACGAGGATTTACCGTCACTTATGAATCTTATTTCCGAAGATATTCTGAGCAGAAAATGTCATATAATCATGTAACATAATCTCAATATTTTCAGAGTTACAATAATTTGAAATTGTTTGTAAAATATCGTTATTATTTAGTTTTAAGGGTAAAAGAATATTACAGATAAAGAATGAACTATTCAGGAGTACCGGTACCATTTCTTTAATTAGCTAGTATTCTAAAGCTAAAAATGTGTTGTCAATTCCATAATTTCTTCGCACAGAATATTTTTTCGACTTTTAACTACAAAATTATATTTTTCTTACGCATTTGTCACAAACATTGTTACAAATCACGCCACTGTAGTAAATTCTTCAAGACTCTACATTAGGATGCATAATTAAACTGTAAAGAATCACGTTCCTGAAGTCGTATGATTGTAACAATTTTTGTGGTAAGTGTGTAAGAAAGTTGTAATTTTATGTGTTTTATTGTGCTATTTCCATTTTAATATATGTGTTCTTTTAGAGAGTAGTTGGATGTAATCACAGGGGCGGAGGGGAACCTACAAAGGAGGGCTTGTTTTGGGTACAAAGCACGTACGGTGAGAAGACCCGTGCATTGGATTTTAGAGAAAATTATAATAATATATTATCTGTCTGTCCGTCCGTCCTTCCGTCCATCCATCCATCTACCTATCTAGCTACCTACCTACCTACCTACCTACCTACCTACCTATCTAGAAATTTAAAAAAAAATCCTGTACAAAGCAATTAACAACACATTTTTAATTTCATAACACTAGCCAATTAAAGAAATGACACTTCTGAATAGTTCATTCTCTATTAGTACTATTCTTTTACTCTTAAATATAAGACAAAAGGCATGTTACTCACTTCAAATTAGTGTGACTCTGAAAATATTGGTATTAGGTCACATGTTCATGTGATATTTCTTGCTCAGAATGTCTTCGGAAATAAGCTCCGAAAATGGCGGTAAATCCTCTTGAACCATCCTTTATATTGGTATTGAACACCTGGCGCTATACAAAGCTCTCCCATCTCGCGGAGTGTCTCAGAGTCGGTTTATCGAATACTCGGGTTGTTTCTCATTCTTTGTAGGTGCACGGCAAAGACAGCCATACAGAAGTTACAAGAGCCCTTGCAAGGACGTGTTTATCATCGTGCAGGCCTATCATTTAATTGATAATTCTTCCTCTCTTAGTATATTCAATCTATCATCCATCATTCATTCATTGACTCATTAATTCATTCATGTATGGATTGATTGATTCATTCATTGATTCACTGATTAGTTTCTTGATTCATTAGTTGATTTATTCATAGATTCATTGATTGATTCATTCATCCAGTCCAGGTATTACAGTTGGGTACCTTCAAGGGCAACACCATTCTTCGTGCAAGTAAAAGCATTTAAACTTCAGAGTACTTTTCTTTTTGTTAATAACACTCTATCTTTTTAAACAATTATTTATTAATGAAATAATAATGCAGCTCTTTAGAGTAATATTAGAAGGTATATTAGGCCTATATTAACTACTACAGTTTTAGAGGTATGTATTTTTGAGTTTAAAATGTAAACCTACACTAGAATGTAGGTCTGTGTACTTATTTGTTCTTCTCTTTAGTAAGTAATTGTAATTTATTTTGTTCTTGCATTTCTTTACGTACCAGATTTCATATTCTTCACTACACTTATTTCCTATGTTTTTACCAGTGTCGTCGGCCTGGTTGGCGCAGTTGGTATAGCGCTGGCCTTCTATGCCCTTAGGTTGCGGGTTCGATCCCGGGCTAGGTCGATGGGATTTAAGTGTGCTTAAATGCGTTAGGCTCATGTCAATAGATTTACTGGCATGTAAAAGAACTCCAGCGGTACACACTTCCGGCACACCGGCAAAGCTGATATAACCTCGGCAGTTGCGAGCGTCGTGAAATAAAACATAACATTAACATTACCAGCGTCCATTTGTTCATTCATCTATTAGTTATGAAGATAAGTGTATTGCTGGTAAAATTCATGTTCTGGAAATAATAAGTTAATTAAGTAGTAAAATATCGCTGCAATCGAAAAGCATTACGAATAAATTTGAATAAGGAACAAAAAAAGATTTCTTTCCAGGCAGAATTCGAACCACGAAAGTCTCACAAGTAAACCTTCACCTGAGGTAAAAAACAATGAAAATGAAACTTATATTTTTGGAATCAGCATAATAAAATATGAATAATCCTAGAATGTCGTAACTCGACTGCAATTATCAAGTGCGATACACAGCGCAGAACGAGAGGCTTCAAGCAGCAAGAAAACATACCTTCAACCAGCGATTAATGCATAGGAAGGAAAACTATGATGTGGTCATGATGTTACTTAACGCATCGTATTCCAGAATCTGATTTGTTTTTATCCAGAAACATATGTCGCACAACAGTGATAGCTAATGCAAAATGTTGGAAACACAAATTGTCAGTACACCACCCGCACTTTATATAGGCTGATTTTGCACATATCGTACATATTCCTTGTACATTTCGAATACAGTACTCTGTAGTGTTTTGAAAACGTTGTCCACTTCTGGATCCCAATTCAGCTAACACCCAACCATACCCATACGCCTGTTGGAATCGTGGAAAAAGAAGCTTCTGGTAAACAAGCGACTGTAGTTTCAGTATGTTGTTGCGTTTTTGTAATGTATCAGATGAATCATCAAAATCTACATTACGAGAAATGTGTCAAATCATATGCTTACAAATTCGAAAAAAGTACCTGTCCAAAGATTGCAACTGGTAAGTCGTATTTGGCGGTATGATTTTAACTACTAGTTTTTCAAGACCATAGTCCCCTTCTTCTAACAGTTGCTTAATTGTATTTTCGTCGCAGGGGACACAATACGAGTCCAACAGCAAAAGATTGCAAGTTGCAGAATTAGGAAGGAATATTTCTCGTAAGAATTGTATCCATATTTTTTTGGTCATTTTTCCCGACGAAGTCCATTTTACTACAAGGTTGTCACTCTGGAAAATGCGTTCCGTAAATCGTTTACTTATACCTTTCGGTTCTTGGAGAATAAGTAGCAACTTTGGCATCAGTTTTCTAGCTTTAGAAACCACCTGAGTTATAGTGTAGGAATGTGTAGTTACCCCCTTGGATTGCACGACACCATTCACTTTACTGGTTCCTTGACGTTCTAATGTTCTGCCGAAAGGCATTTCCTTATGGAACCCACATTCGTCTGTATTAAACACTTGATCATCATTGTACATGTCCAAACTGTCCAAAATCATATCACCAAATACGACTTATGAGTTGCAATCTTTTAACAGTTGACTTTCGTGTGTTAACCACGTGAATTTATGCTTCATACTGCTGCATGACCTATGGTTAAACTTTCTCTTTTTGTTTGTCGGTACACCTGACAGAATCCAATACTCTGTTACTTCACATTTTTCTTCAAAGTCAGTGACTCGGGATGTTTTGGGAGGGGAAGGAGCGTATTGAGAACCGGAACTTTGTGAAGTACTTAATTCCTCTTCTGACGTAGTATTTGTTTTTTCAGTCTCCTATTCTCGTACACGAGGCGTGACATTGCCATCATTTCATGGTTCATTTTCATCAGTGTCCAGAGTGTTCTTCATCAGTGTCCAGAGTATTCTTCAAGTGCTTCCGATTCATAACTCTTCAATAAGTCATATATATCATCAACAATTCCAAGTTCCTTCCGCGACATTTCACTGTCTCCTTATAACCCTCTTCATTTAGTTTATCCAAAATTTCAATCACTATATTCACTGGGTTCATCTTCAGCTCACTGCAAGGTACGAACTAGCTGACAGCGCGTCTACAGCAGTACTGTCTTCGCCCTCGCGGCTAGCATTGCAGCGTGGTATAGTTGTTTGCAATCTAAGTAGACCATGTCAACTTGATCTTGATTGGTCGAGATCTCTGGTGTTCATTGCGTTCGAGTTGTGTTCATTGCTTTTAATGCTTAATCGAATGGTAATAAAGGTAAGTCTTTATTTTTTACCCCACCTGAAGGTTTACTTGTCAGTTACCAGTCTATCGTGCTCTGGAGTGAACAAGGCTCTGAAATAAGCTACAAGGGTCGGTCCGTTTTTTTTTTTTTGCCACTCCTGTACATTTCTTTGCTGTTTTCCTCTTATCTTCACTGGCCATATTTCCACCACCACTTTGTAGGCTATATTTGTCGTTTCTCCTATATTTACGTCTTCTTTCTTTAACCTCGTTTGTAATTACAGTTTGTACTTTCCAATCCAATACCGTGTAAAGTAGCCTACTAGGAAATGTAACAAATTCAAGTGAAAAAATGTATTCATATTTCGCTGTAGTTATATTGTCAGACTCCAAAGCAGCTATTCCATCAATAGTCTCTAGACACACACCTTCATCTCAAACAGCAGAAATAACTAAAATGCTCTCTCAATTAATATCACTCAATAAAAGAATTGTATTCCAATGGATACCATCCCATTGTGCAATCCTGGGAAACGAGAATGCGGATGCTTTAGCAAAGAAGGGCAGCACTGCTACTTACAGACCTGTTACTAAATCTACGTATTACTCTGTGAAAAGATTTATTAAACCTACATACTGAGACTTCAACAAACAAAATTTGATAATACAATCTCAAGGGAAAAAATGGAACTCTCTGCATCATAATCCACAGTTAATTCCCGATTTACCACAAAATCGTCTGTAGCTGCATTTAGATTGGCAACAGGCCATGATTGTTTGGCCAAACACCTGCAGAGAATTGGAGTATATCAGTCCCCTAACTGCCCATAGTGCAACTCAAACCAAGAAATGGATTCGGAACACCTCAAAATCTGTGCTTCAGTGGCTAGTCATGATAATATCTTTGAAAAATAGTGGAGTGCAAAAGGTCAAATGACTTTATTGTCAAACGCCTGGCATTAGAAAACAACAACATTTATTTATTTTTATTAGATTTACCTGTCTTAGGCGCTCCTTAACTTTTTTTTTTTTTTTTTTTGTTTATCAATTCTTACCTTTTATAAGATCCTCATATTTTATTCTTTTGTTGCTATGGAAACGCTCTCTTGGTAACATCCTGTCTACACTCGCATAGGATGTTACGCACAAACTAACGTCTGTCTGAATCCATCTCTGTGCTTTCATTTCTCCTTCCTTTTGCAATTTTAATTTAAATTACGCGTTCAGTGAATCGGAACAGCTATACCATAACTGCCCGTCGTTCCGCTGCTCTGCCTGTGAGGGAGCGATCAACTCTTGCCTATCATCGCAAGCATTTGTTCTTACAGTAATAGACTCATCGTGTGCGTTCCTTTGAAATTAAGGAGTTGGCGAGAGGATTCCGTTCCACTCGGCTCGTCTCCGCTTTGTCTGGACCCGTTCTTGCATCGGATGCGATACCCGCTGCTCTTTTGTTTCAGGCCTAGAAGTGAGCAGTGCAGCCAACTGAGTTTGCTTCGTAATTAATGCAGAGGAACTGCACTTGGATACTTCGACTGGCGACAGTCGGCATTGCTTTATGATGGCCACACTGTACGACATCATAAACGTATATATTATTTTATTTGCTATGTACTAAAACAAGGCTACGGTGCTGTAAATTTGTGTTTTGACTCCGGAATAGTTCTAGGGTTGAATTCTGTGGAAATTGTTGTTCCTTCTCCTTTGACGCAGTGGCTGCTGATTGGCTGAGGCAAGTGAGGCCGGGCCTCAGTCACTTTGCTTCCTTAATCTCAAAATTTTAGTGGTTTTTAGAAAACTAGACGGCATTTTGGAAGGCGGTCAGCTACTACATGCGCCGTAGCATTTCTGGTGTGTGACGTCACAAACTTGTACAGTATAACCAATCAGAATCGGTCTATAACAAGTACTTCCAGAGTTCGATTGTTCACGTGTGAGTGTTTCAGTACATTGAATAAGTAAAACTAACATTTACTGTGTATGTGTAAGATAAATAAATGGAAGAAGAGACTGTACAAAGACAAGTATTGCACAGGCAGGCGCGGAAAATAGTGCTTAAGATGTATAATTATTTTAAAAACGTTGACGAGCAGAACGCTGCCGGCCATCTAGATGCTGGCTGCAAAGTTTGCCAACGCGCAAGAACGACTGCAGAAGCATGTGGTGTGGAATTGAGAACCGTGCAAAGAATATTGTTAGTGAAGGAAAGAGGGTTTGTTTGGTGTCATGCTTACAGTAATCAACGACTAAGGTCATTATTGTCTTTTGATAATTTAAATTCTCTCCTGCGCTATTTGTATTGCATGAAGTACGATGTGGCAATGTTGTACGCTGCCTTGCTCTCTCTATCTGTCTCTCTCGATGCAAACGCTAGCTGACTACAGCCTTCCGAATTGCCGTCGACTCTAGTCGTATATAATATATTATATTAGTTATTTCAATGAAGCGTATAGAGTTATAGACGTAAAAAACTTTGTGTTGTATACAGATCTGTCTTGCAGTAAAATTTGTTCCTGAGGCCAGGATCGCTCGTGCCGGATCTGGCTTCTGCATTTCGTGTGTTTCGACGGGTTTTAAGGTTGCACTCGGAAAGGTAAAACTGAGGCACATTTCTTGTGGCCTCGTGGCCTAGCAGATATTCCCCCACCATCAGCCTTCACTTCTCCCATTCAGAACCCGGTCCTTTGTCAATGCCGGTCTCAAGTGTCGGTTGGGATGAGAATAACAGTGGTGAATCGTCGTGTGGTCCACTGTGGTTGTGTTTCGGGAAAATAGAAATCGAAAAACATGCGAGAAATAATGATGCTAATTGTAATAAATTCATTGTTAGAGTATCGTTATCGATAAGAAATAATATTGAAAAAAGGAAAATTTTAAATTAAGACGGACCTACGCCATCTTTGACAACTTTTCAGAAAGATAATCTTAAAACGCGAGCTTTCAACGCATCCCGGTGTGAGTACATAAATGGGGTCTTATGTAATGTGGTGCGAAATAAGCTTTTCTATTTGTCGTGCATGTTGCTGTCAAAAAAAAACAAAAACAAACAAAAAAGAGAGAACAGTGTGTCTACTGAAACTTCAGCGATCTGAAAAATATTTCAAGGGTAATTTGAATACATCCTTCGTCAATTGAGCATAATATTCGTTGCTTTATAAAAATTAAATAGTTACGCCTGCTGAAATCAACACACAGCATAGCAACTTATTTGAAGATTGACATGTTATTATTTTTCATTAATAATAATAATAATAATAATAATAATAATAATAATAATAATAATAATAATATAGTAATAATGTCAATCATAATAAAGTGTCAACAATAATACGTAAATATTTTGTATGGAAGGTAGCATGCTTAAACTACTTACTACAGGCCTCACCGAGGATTTCGGTCACCAGCCGCTACTGCTTTGACGATATGTGTTGCATTTTTAACATCGAGAAATGAAGCAATTGAAAGTTATGCTTCTTTCCTACTAAAATCCTATACAGTGGAGCTACAGAACCTCAGCACGGAAGTAGGACTACAACTAAACCCACAGAAAACAAAAGTTATGACTAACAACTCCAAAATACCGATCACAATAGGAAGCAGACAACTAGACCACGTGACTGAATACATCTATCTCGGCCAACTAGTGTCCTTTCACAACAGACGACAGAACGAGATTCAGAGAAGAATCGGAAACGCATGGAAGAAATTTTGGATCCTCAGTTTCATTCTGATAGACAAGACATACAATTTAAAATTAAGAAGCGGAGTCATGAACAGCTGCATCCTTCCAGTTCTCCTATACGGAACACAGACAAGGTCTCTAACGGAAAGAGAGAGAGACATGTTGAGAAAGTGGCAACGGAAAATGGAGAGGAAGATGCTGAACATCACACTCAGACACAGACTACGTAACGAAGACATAAGAAGACAAACACACCTCAAAGACGCAGCAGAGACGGCCGACAAGCTGAAGAAGACATGGGCAGGACACGTGATGCGACTCAACGCGAACCGGTGGACACACATCCTTACGACATGGGACCCAAGATTGACAAACGGAACGCTGGAAGACAAGACAAGGTGGGCAGACGAACTTAGAGCAAGATTCGGCCATCTATGGTCAAGAACAGCGAAAGACCGACAACAATGGAAAATAATCACAAAGTGACTTGCAACGTAAACAGTGACTAGTGAACAGTGGACCCTTCAGATAGGACATTACAAAAGTGACCATCATTCCCGGAGTGGCTAACCGGGAGCCGTTTGACAAGCCACCCTGCATAGTCAGGAGGCCCTTGCCCTTCATTTCGTGGCTAATTCTAATTCTAATTCTAATCCTATACATTAACTTTTTATGTATAGGACGATTTACACGTTACTGGATTTATTCGCTTTGAACAAGCGTCTTTATTCGCTAGCCAATTCCCTGGCAAAAACTTATAACAGACGCTGCATCTTTTGTTCGCTAGCGACTGGCTGAAAATTTGGACATGTCCAACTTTAACGCTCCTCAAAGCGATAAGAGAGCGACTGAAGAATAGATCTGTCTTCTACACATGCGCGAGACGCCTGTCACTACATCACATTATTCTTCTTCTGTAAAATTGTATGTAGACTACCTTCTTCAAAATCTCTTCAGATTTCTCACACATCAATCAATTTGCGTTACGCGATTGGGTCCTCCAATGCTACTTTCTTCAATAGATTATCTGAATCACCTCCGTACCCACTCTCTTCTTTGTTTCCTGCTTGTTTACAGAATCGCGTGTTTTGGTTTGAATAACTCGTGCGTGAAGCGTAACAGCGCGCAGTGGGCCAGAATCTCAATCTAGTTGGAAAAAGTCAAGTCACTGAAATTGGTGTTTCTACACTGTAAACACTAACCACATGTCTGCATTTCAGTAATTCGCAACGCAGAAAGGGATTCGGATAAATACACACGGAAGTTAATTATTATTATCGTTGAATACCCGGGCGGTTCGCACTCAGTTGTGCCTTGGAGCGATGAAAGGGAATATCGTTGTGTTCTGCTTAGGCAATTTTTTTAATTCCACGCAGAAAGTCTACCGAAAGATATGAAGAGTTCGCGGGAAAAACGATGAATGTCACATTTCTGTTAAGGATTAGATAATGATTAATTGAGTCTATAACTGCAAGATGTATTGCTGTTTCTATAGAAAATAAAGGAAAGGATTACTGTATTCGTAGTAATAATTCTCCTTTTTACCATTTTTCATAAGAAGAATATTAAATTTCGCAGTAATCCATTGAATTAGATAATGACATCAATCTTAACAAAACTCTGACATTCATCGTTTCTCCCGCAAACTCCTCATATGTACTTATTATTTATATAAGGTTTAATTAATTTATTCCATGTTAATACTATAATAACAGTGTTCAAATTTACTGGATTGAAAATTGAATTTTCCGTTATGAAATTCATTTTTATACAGAGATTTTAAAAAATCGGCACTTAATCGCACGGAATTTTTTGACCAAAATACAAAACAGCATTTGGGCTTTTTACATCCAATATTGCGAATTAACGGCAAACGCCCGACTTTTTTTAAATAATTTATTTAATTAATTTATTTATGTATTTATTTATTTATTTTATTTATTTATTTTACTTATTTATTTTATTTATGTTATTTATTTAATTTATTTCATTTGTTTTATTTATTTATTTATTTATTTATTTATGTATTTATTTATTTACTTACTTATTTACTTATTTATTTACTTATTTATTTATTTATTTACTTAATTTATTTATTTTATTTTATTTATTTATTTATTTATTTATTTATTTATTTACTTACTTATTTACTTATTTATTTACTTATTTATTTATTTATTTACTTAATTTATTTATTTTATTTTATTTATTTATTTATTTATTTACTTACTTATTTACTTATTTATTTACTTATTTATTTATTTATTTACTTAATTTATTTATTTTATTTTATTTATTTATTTATTTATTTAATTTATTTTATTTTATTTATTTATTTACTTAGTTTATTTATTTTATTTATTTATTTTATTTTATTTCATTTATTTGATTTATTTAATTTATTTATTTATTTTATTTATTTATTTTATGTATTTAATTTATTTTATTTATTTATTTATTTTATGTATTTAATTTATTTTTATTTATTTATTTATTTATTTATTTATTTATTTATTTATTTATTTAACCTGGTAGAGAAATGGCCATCAGGACTTCTCTTTCCCTTTACCAGGGACTTTCTCTTCCCCTCTACCTTTATTTTAAGTGATGATACGCAAAAGCGGCCTTCGATGCCTCGTAAACAGTTATATAAATAGTAATGCTTGAAAATAAAAGCTCTCCAGAATCATCATATTAGTATCTTTTGACTATATTATAAAAGAAGAGTGTTCACAGAGCGTTTTTAAGGGAATTATACTGATTATTTGCGTCTTGTTCTTTTTTTTTCGGCGTGCTGACTGCCATACTCGTGAAAGCAGACCTGAGCCGTACTGCATGTCTGGGATTCAAAGCCACTGATCTGCATCCCAGAAGCAAGTAAGCTGTTGCGGTTGGCTCGTGAATTTTTTCACAGAAGTAAACGTTTTCAGCATATCTGCTTATGAAAAGAAGTGTTTAGTTTCTTTTAAAAGAAAGTTAATATAACGTTGCAAGAAGATCCCTGTCGACATTCTCGCGAAATTTGAAGATTGAAAAATACATCACACTAACATACGAAAACAAAAACACACAAGATTGCAACCTAATTTAAAACATTAAATTACATCACATACAGAACAAATAAAACTCTACAAAAATATTTCAACATACAAACAACACAAACAAACAAATACAACCACACAGGCGTATACAAACTCAAATGCAACACCTGCAACAACTTCTACATAGGACAGACAGGCAGATCATTTCAAACACGTTACAAAGAACACAACACAGCCATAACAAAATTACAAAACACCTCCACATATGCAGAACACATCACAAACGCTAACCACACCTACAGAGACATCAACACAGACATGGGAATGTTACACATCCAACCAAAAAGCCAGAAACTAAACAAACTAGAACAATACGAAATACAGGGTGATTCATTATTACGTGTAAATACTTTGTGTGTATATTCTATATAACTTTTTCTCAAAACCTTTAATTCCAGAGTTCCAGTAGATGACACTTACGTTGTAGTAACTGCATAGGCATCACTGTTCTCCCTGCAGTGGTGTTGAGGGAAAGATGTACACAAACATTGAGTATGCTGATATGCACCTTGTGTATGGTGCAGCAGCACGATGACGATACACTGAGCTGTTTCCTAGACGACAATAAAATCACCAAGTCATCAGCCATTTGCAGGTGTGGACAGGCGTGTGAGGGAGTGCGGTATTCGAAGTGCGTCGCATACAGGACGACCACGTGTGCATGTAAGGGACTGTGTTTTGGACATGGTAGATCAGGATCCAGCCGTAAGTACTAGAGCAAATAGTGCAGCACTAGGAATTCCGCAAAATACTGTATGGCGCATGCTTCGGAGACAACAGCTGTATCCATTTCACCTGCAGAAAGTACAAGAGTTGACACCTGCAGATTATCAGCATCGTCGACAGTTCTATCAGTGGTTACTACAGCGCAAGTTCCACGCAAAATGGCGTTAACTCTGGAATTAAAGGCTTTGAGAAAAAGTTGTATAGAACGTTTTAGTCTTAGTTTCACCTCTACATTACGCACAAAAAGTATTTACACGTAATAATGAATCACTGTATATAGACACACAAAAACACATCCAAATGAAATTCTCAACACACAACTCAATTTCAGAACACACACTCTTTGACGCCAAATTACACTACACAAACATACCCCCGCAAGAAACACAAACAAAATGCACCAAGATCAGCAACAACCAGTTCTGAAGATGGCCGATAGAAGGCTGAAACATGTTAACGAGGTAATATAACATTTAACATAAGAAAGAAAAATAATAATAATACGTTTTCCCGAAGTGATTTATTGTTAAAAGTTGTGTAATCAAGATGTATAAAATTTATGCTTAAGAACAGGTTTCTTAGTGACGGATTGTATGAGACTTTGACAAACTTTCGGTTCGCTGGCCATCTTAAATCACAGTGCCTCCTGTGAGCTTGTTTATAAGACAATATAAGAGAAAAGGATATGCTCGGGGGATTCTGAGTTCCGTTTCACTTCCCCTTTGTGCCCAGGATTGCAATAGACTATAATACCGGCCATGATACTTATCATAATTCACCATTAATTTTACGCAAAAATTGATAATCATAAACTTATACACAATAGGATCTGTGAAAGAGATAGCTAGCAATTTGTTGTGGAGGCATCGGACAAATGTAAAAGCAGAGTATAGAGTGAACTGATATGTCACATTGGGAATCAAAGGCTTTTATAATATCTAACAAGAAAACCGTGGTATAAGGTTTACCGTTGAAACTTTTATTCCTTCGACCACAGTCACAATATTAGTGGTTATTGTTCTGTTCTTCGAAAACGCCACATGATAATTTGGTGTGAGATCGTCTATATGGATTGGTAGTCCGAATAGCTTTCTTCGTCCAAAAAAAAAAATTGGTCGACAATAAGTTGGAAAAGTGAGAGCCTTCCTTGTTCTATATATAGCTCTTATAAAAGCATTCTCTTGAGAAATATTCGACACGAACGAGGCGAAGGAGTGTTTCATTGGGTATGTTTTTCAAACTTAGGAATTCCATCTTAGACAGGTGATTTTGAAGATTTGAATCGTTTGATTTTAGTTCAAATGTCGAATAGTGAGGTAGATTTTATTAGTTTTGTTGATGTTTGCTGCAGCATGTTGTTTACTTCGCGGTGTATTATGTTATTTTGTTGAAGGCGGACTGGATCTGCTGACAAGTTGTGACTTTAAGTGCTGAGCAATAACTTTAGATTTATGGGGGGGGGGGGTTGTATAGGGACCATTTGAGCTTTCAATGGGTTTTTGTCTTGAGTGTTGAGGTGGTTTTATAAGCGTCTTGGTGATACGCCAGACATTGTTAGAAGAAGCTGAGTCACGGATATTTTTTCAAAACTTTCTAGCTTTTGGCACAGAACAAGTCAAGGAACTCTGTTCCTAAAGTTAATGTAGACAATTACGTAACGTCAAATAGAACATTTTGTTACATTTTTCTTGCACTTTTTTCGGCTTTTATTATGTTCTTTACATCTTCATTTCATTATATCATATTGATTAACAATTCCGCTGTAATGGAGATACGAATATCATCTAGAATTCTCTTGCAGGTTTAGCGTGTCTTCACTTGTGATGAGAGGATTACAAGGAATTTAAAAGGATAAATAATCCCTATAATTTATTATCGTTTCCTCTTTTTCTGTTGTATACCAATTCGTCAACACGATGTAGATCTGGAACTACCGTCTTCCTTACAGTGCAACAAAATGTATTGTATTCTACTCCCTTTGATCTATAGTAGTGAACCTTCACCTCATTTTTCACAAATTTACAACATTCCCCTTTTTTTGCAGTGGACTCTTCAAATTGCATTTTCCACAATTTCCATTAATCTCCGCCAAGAGTACAAATCAATCTCCAATAATCTTCGCCGATATCAATATTAAAAGATCTATATATAATTTGAACTGGTAATGGAAATTACGCTAAAACGACTGAACGGATTTTAATGAATGTCCCCTCATTTTGAAGCTTGCAACCCAAAGATTTTCAGAAAATAGTAGTTTATAGTGAAATGATAATTTTCCTACAGAATTTTCCTATTTTCCAAAATCCATCTGTCGTCAGTTTTGAGAAGTAATGGCTTTTCAGAATAAAACAAAACACACACACTACAGTAAGCAATATTACACGAAGGTCATGACCTGCAGGATCGACATAAATGAGAGCAAATTCTGTGATGATATAATGACAACAATATGTCGATCTTCATTTGTGTGATTTTTTATAACGTCTCTATAATTGGTTATTAAAAACTTTCAAGACTTGCTAAAAATAATTTACAGATCTGATTCTGTGGTGTGTAATTACTGTATCTGAGTACAGCTGTGTACTGGATATTAAAAACTACGAAATTTGAGGTGGTTTGACGACATTATCACTATTAAAAGTGAAATATTATTATAGTTAATGCCATGATACGCATATTTGTCACTTATAAACATATTAATGATATAGCCTATTGATGATATGAAACTAAAACCTTTTTGGGTTATATAAGTAGACGTAGAGAATATCTTAAATTAGATCTTCATTTCTATAATTTACTGAGTGACGGCTGTATAATATATACAGTAGGTATATGTTACTGAAAATTACAAAACTTATGTAAGTTATAATTATTGTTATTAAGAACGAAGTATTTTATAGTTATTAATCAAGTGGTGTGGGTCATTTTCATATATTTCATGGCGGTGTGGTGTGGATATTTAATATGCGTGATTAAGTACAGTATTGTCTAGAGAGAGCGCAAAAATTACAGTTCCTAAGGAAAGACCAAAACTGATAAAATAAGAGGCCTATAAGATTTTGTAGTCTCCCGATCATTTCTGCATTATCTCTTAGCAAGATAAAATGATTCTACCTTCTACATTTCAAGGTAGTTCACGAAACATGCAACAGCTATACGAGGATGCTATGTCTATTGTTCGAAAGCATGGAAAACCCGACTTTTCTTAATTCTCACCTACAATCCGCAATGACCTGAAATAGCTACTGCTTTACTCCAACACGAAAACTCACTGATCGTCCCGACATTGTTACTTGCGTTTTCGCTTTTAAACTCAAAAACTAAGAGGGATAGGTTCAAGAAAAAGTATTTGGAATAAAAAACCATTCAGAGAGAGTATGTTTTATTATTATGGGAAGCAAATAACTTTTAAATGACAGGTAGGCTTATTCTTCATTGAAAATAAATCTGAAATATTTTTATTTGAACTTCTAATGAACTTAGTTTGCAGCATTTGCTGCACAAGCCATTAGTACAAATTATAAAATTAATCTCCATAAATACCTGTCCTTGCATATGAATGTAAGAGAAGGAATTTACTGTACAATTTCACACGTATGATAGTATGTCACACAAAGTAGTTCCGCAGTACATATAGTGTTGT
Source organism: Periplaneta americana (assembly GCF_040183065.1). Lineage (NCBI taxonomy): Eukaryota > Metazoa > Arthropoda > Insecta > Blattodea > Blattidae > Periplaneta > Periplaneta americana. Next base: position 182,370,826 of record NC_091131.1, read on the forward strand.
TATGTAATTGATTAAATACACGCTACGCAACACTGTCTTCTCTATGACCGAACCCGAAATAGTTCCATGCACTTACACATTGGCCCATTGTTCTCGCTTTAAGGGAGGATTGTTTCAGTACGACAGCTGACACGTGGCATTTATGAATGCCATTCTCATAGATGGGCCTTTCTGCTCCAGCACTCACAGAACCCAGGGCCTTGAGCCTTATTATGTCCTTTCTAAATCAGCATGTGATATAATGTAAATGGGAAATAATGTACATAAATTGAGGGGTTACGTAGACTAACAGCTTAAGTGCAAGATCATACTTTTGAGTAAACTGAAGTTGAAAATTATGATATTACTTTTTGTGTGTTCCTATGATATTCCATCAAACTTTTAAAATATACTTTATCAATATAACATTCCTTAATCACAAAATTGTAACGAAGTAATGGCTATTATTGAACTACAATATTTTAAAAAATGTTAATAGCGACTTCCTTTTAAGTTGTTTGTCCACAAAACACCAATAAATGGTTTCTATTGGAGAATATTATGTAGCATAAGAATAGAAACACTTCTGTTAACTTTCTACTTTACTGCACAATAACACAAAAGCATAAATAAACTCCATTCTTTCGTACTATACTCTGAAAATAATGTATACAAAATTAATGAATGATTTCATTATATAAGTTAAATTAAAGATATATTAATATTTGAACTATGTTTACCTCTGTTCATACATCTTTATAATATTAAATAAAAAGTTTTGGGTTTTTAAACCTGAAATTTAATGTACAAAACGAACATGGTTTTCATTCATCTTCATCGGTGACTTCAGATCCATCATTGCTTATAGAACTGCGCCGTTACATTAAGCCTCGGAATAGCCAAATTTTGACTAAAATCAAATTCTAGTACAAGAGTATCAATATCTTCATTTGCAAAATTCTTCACTTTTTCAAGATATTCCTCTTTAAGACTGTTGTACTTCTGAACATTTCTAAGATGAAGCCCATAGTCGATCATTGGTATTCACATTTAACGTAAGTTCAGTTTCCTTACAGTAGTCAGAAATATCAGATCTTGGTTTTCTGAAACTGTAACAGCTGTTTTCTCTGAAGAATTGATGATAAGTTTGATATTTCATTGACAATTTTTTTTTCCTGTTTGTTCAAAGTAATATTGCTGGAAGAACTTAAACAAGTCGACCTGGTTGGCACGTTGGTATGGCGCTGGCCTTCTATGCCCAAGGTTGCGGGTTCGATCCCGGGCCAGGTCGATGGCATTTAAGTGTGCTTAAATGCGACAGGCTCATGTCAGTAGATTTACTGGCATGTAAAAGAACTCCTGCGGGACAAAATTCCGGCACATCCGGCGACGCTGATATAACCTCTGCAGTTGCGAGCGTCGTTAAATAAAACATAACTTAAACAAAGTGACAACATTTAAAGTGGGATCATCAAAGTGCCGTCTAGCAGAACTGCCTCTTGCATAATGTGACGTCTTAGAAGGGAATAAACTCCAGTGTACGTTTACCATATCCCATATTTCTTGATAAGTCTTCCTTGATCGATTTGTGTGTTTTCCACGATTTTCAGTTGTAGCAACAGTCCCCACTTTCAAAGCTTGCTGACATGTTTACATACGGGCTTCTGTATTTGCAGCACTTTTAGTAATATTCCTTTACATGCAGTGACATTAATGCCCTCTAGTTTCACTTTGTATACAAATGAATACTGACTATTTCTTCCAGATGTAGGTTTCTTTGTGTTACGAAAGGTTTTTTTTTTTCAATGTAACCTAACAACATTGTGGTCTCCAGTTGTTTTTCTCAAATACTCTAAAATCCCCTGAGAAGTCTCTGCTGATCAAGATGATTGAATTCATCTGCATAATTCAATTTACAACATGTTTTTCACAACAGCAAATCGTTTAGCGGGTATTGTTTTACCGCTCCTTGAAAGGTAACTTCTACCTGAATTAGCCTACGTTTCTTCTTTGCACTTTCTTTTTTCCAACTAAGTTACTTTTCCTTATTTTTCTCTTCACACCTCTCGTGGATATAGTACTTCCATACGCAGCAGTCTCCATTTATGTTTACACTGGACAGACACAACGCAGTCGGGCCGCTAGACACTCAGTAAGAAAAAGCTTCTGCTTCTGCTGCCCTCTAGGATTAAGGTAGAGAAACAATATTTTGTTACAATATAAAGCACACAAGAGGCTGTCGGAAAATGTGATCTGTGAAATAACGACTTAAAGTCACTTACGTTGTTAGCCCACATAACCCCTCAATTATTCACCTCACATAACTTCACTTCAGTCCACTTTACTTCGCTGCTATTACTAAAATTCTCGTTGAACATCACCATATTTTCTTAGGTATTCTTTTTAATTATTGTTCGGTATTTGCACATTTTTCCTTCTTACATTGCCAGTATTCTTCGATTTATATTCTTGAATTGTTAAAATAAGTAGCCAATTCTATCTTGACGTCGCCATTATCTGATTCATCCAGTTCGCGAAACAAATTTTTAAGAAAATACTGTATATTGGTACAGATATGTAGACGACATACTAACACTATGCAAAGAAACAAAAGGCAGATTAAAAACCATCACATAAACAAAATATACCCAAAGCTACACATACATTAGAAATCGAAAACAACAAATCGATAAAACTTCCTACACATCATAATAACAAATGTAGATAGCAAACACACCTTCAAAATCTACAGAAAACCACAACAACAACAACAACACACATACACAACACATCCAATCACCCAATACAACACAAACAAGCTACATTCCTAGCCATGGTACACAGACTACTCAACATACCATTGAGCCAGCAAGACTACAAAGAAGAAATAAATACCATCAAATATATATGGCACAAGAAAATGGATACAACCCCAACATAATAGACAACGTAATAAACAAAACAAAACATAATTACAAGAAACATACGAACACAACATAAACACAAGAACACAAAATATACATCACACTGTCCACACCTGTGGAGTAACGGTTAGTGCGGCTAGCCGCAAAACTAGGTGGGCCGGGTTCGATTTCCGGTCGGGGCAAGTTACCTGGTTCAGGTTTTATCCGAGGTTTTCCCTCAACCTAATATAAGCAAATTCCGGGTAACTTTCGGTGCTGGAACCCGAACTCAGTTCGCTGGCATTATCATCTTCATCTCATTCAGACGCTAAATAACCTAAGATGTTGATAAGGCTTCGTAAAATAACCTACTAAGAAAATTCATCACACTAACACATGAAAACAAAAACACACACAAGATTGCATATTCATTCAAGAAATTAAACTGCAACATCGCATACAGAACACAAAACACTCTACAAAAGCATCTCAACATACAAGAAACACAAACAAAACAAATACAACCTAATAGATATATATATATATATATATATATATATATATATAAACTCACATACAATAGCCACAACAACTTGTACATCGGACAGATAGGCAGATCATTTCAAACACGTTAATTACGTCACAGCCATAACCAATGGGCGAATGCCGGGTAATCTTTTGGCGAATCCTCGGACCTCACCTCATCTCGCCAAAATATTGTAAAAAATAGTAAAAATTGTAGAAAATTACTAAATTGTGAAACTGTAAAAATTATAAAATATTGTAAAAATTTTTAAAAATTGTAATTGTAATATTGTAAAATTTTTACTTGTTCCACATCTTAAAGCTTCATTGCTATCTATGGAATATAATAAATGAATGAATGAATGAATGAATAAGCCAAATCACACAACACTTCCACATACGCACAACATATCACAAACTCCAACCATACCTATAGCAAGATAGACACAGACATGGAAATTCTACATATTGTGACAGCGACGTGAGAATCGAACTCACGACCAGCGTCCCGCATGAAAGCAGATCGCACAGGCTCCACGGAACATTGAGTGACGTCGCGCGGTGGAGAGAAGAGAGAGGGTGTATTACGTCACGCGACGAGTCTGCGCGCGCAGCTGCTACGCAGTGAATGTGGAACGACCTTCTCGACTATTCCAGACGTCTTTCGATGTAGAGATATCGAGATAATTCTCTACACACCTGTAGAAGGTTCTCGCAACTATGATTTTGCTATAAAAGAGCAGGCGCCAGCGAACTAGAGTCTTCAGAGTTTTCAGTTATTCTGTCAGTGAGTAAGCCAGAGCGAGCAAGCCAGTCAAGCCAACCGGAGTTCGACTCGAGTGTGCGTCCGCATCTGCGTCAGCATCCGAAGGCCTGAGTTCGAGTGCAGTGGATCGCAGTTGGAGGGACCTGAGTTCGAGTGCAGTGGACCGCAGTTGGAGGGACCCGAGTTCGAGTACAGTGAACTGTCTCTGAAGGTCTGTGGTTCGAGATACTGTGAACTCGAGTGACTGAGATAGAAGAACTGTGAACTGAGAACTGGTAGTTCTGATTTGTAAATAGTGCTTTGTAAATATTAGTTAAGATTAACAGTTCATTGTTGTGCGTAATAGTCCAAGTCAATTGTCATTGTCGTCGGTGGAGTGCTATAACGAATACTGTGTGAGTGAAGATCCAATTGTTGACGAGAGCGTTTAAGGTGAATTGTAGAAAGGAATTATTGTTGTGACGAATAAATTACATTGTTGTTACTAAATAAAATTTACACTGGTGTCAGAATCGGGACATTATCGACAATGGAGAACCTACAGCAGATCCTGCAAGCCATCGCAGAAATGAAAGCAGAAATGAACATGCACATTAGTGAAGTAAAAGATAACATGAACAAGCACATCAGTGAGGTTAAGAACGACATAAGTGATGTGAAAACGGAGATGAAAAGCGACATAAGTGAAGTGAAAACGGAGATGAAAAGTGACATAAGCGAAGTGAAAACAGAGATGAAAAGTGACATAAGCGGAGTGAAAGGCGACATAAGCGGAGTGAAAGATGACGTCACTACACAAATCGAAAGTGTTTCGGCCCACGTAGATGGAATTGTCGCCATTGTGAAAGACGAACTTAAGGCCGATCTGGATAAATTAAACCAGAATTTTACAACTATAAACGAGACAGTAGCCGAGTTGAGACAGGATGTAGACCATTTCGACGGAAAAATCCGCGATCTCGAGCGTCGTCAAGAGCAGACGAGTGAGGTGATGGACCGACATGCTGAAGAAAACAAGCACATCCTCGCGTTGGTGGATCGCCAGGCTAGAGAACATAAACAGATAGTTGCCGAGGAAGTTCGACGTGCCATGCAAGAAGCGGCCACAGAGTTGAGGACTCCATATAGTGGCCCTGCGGAACCATCGCCTTCAGCCAGACATAACAACGTCAAGACGCCGAAGTTCGACGGTACGACGTCTTGGGCGATATTCCGTCGCCAGTTCGAGGCCACCGCAGCACATAATGGGTGGACCCCAGCGGAGAAGACTACTCAGCTGCTGACCGCGCTTCAAGGACAGGCGTCGGAGATTCTTCACAGCGTTCCAGAAGATGGGACAGCCGCTGCGATAATGGCGGCCTTGGAGGGACGTTATGGTGACCATCAACTTGCTGCAGCATTCAGGACCCAACTGAAAACGAGGGTCCAACAGTCAGGCGAGTCCCTGCAAGAATTCGCGATGGCGGTGGAACAACAGGCCCATAAGGCGCTCAGGGGCCTACCTAATGACTTCATCGCTGGAGAGGCGGCCTACACCTTCGGCAGCGGAGTTCGAGACCCGGAAATAAAGCAACAGCTACTCCTGGCAGAGCATCGCACCATCAATGCAGCTCTGGCGGCGGCCCTCAGGATGGAGGCAGCCAAGTTGACGGCGAACGTCTCGGCATCGCACCGGATTAGGAGCGTCATGGCGGCCGACGTCGAGGAACGTCAACCGAAATCACCCGAGCGACGAAGACGAGGAGTGCCCACCTGCTGGTCCTGCGGCGAGCCTGGACACCTGAGGAGGGACTGTGACCGATCTGGTCACAAACAGGAAAACTAAAAGGGGCCGATGCGATGAGGGGCACGTCGGCGCCGTCATCACCATCCCCTTGGCTGATCTTGAAGACGGTTAAAAGAAGATGCGACGATGGGCTGATTGCTGACGGATGGATAAGAGGCCGCCCATGCAGAGTACTGGTAGACACCGGGGCGTCGCTCACTATCGCCGGACCGGAAGTCGTGCGTGGACTACCTGGGAGGACGCCGCTGCGCCGGTATGAGCTACGTACTGCCTCAGGCGAGAACCTGCCCATCCAAAAGGAGGTTTTCCTGGATCTGACATTAGGAAAGAGGAGACTGGAGATGTGGGTGTTCGTCGCCAACATCACTGAAGACGTCATCCTGGGACTCGACGCCATGCGGATCTTCGATGCAACGGTGGATGTCAGGCGCCGTATCCTGCGGTTTGGTCAGGATGAAGTGTTCCTGAGGGACGTCGAAGACCAACCCATTGCAAGCAGACTCACCTTGGAGAATCATGTGACAATCCCGGCAGGCTGCGAGATGGTGGTGACGGCAAGACTGGACGGACAGCCGAAGAGAAACCTGCTCCTCGATTCGCAAACAACTCCGATAGATGGGGTTTATGTGGCCAGATCCCTACTCCCGAATCAGAAGGTGGTACCGGTGAGGGTCCTGAATGTCACCAATCGGGACAAGGAGGTGCCTAGTGGAACTGTACTAGGTAGCGTCGAGCCGGTGGTGTCTGTGACGTCGCTGGCAGAAAACGAGGAGTGTCACCGACCACATCCAGATCTAGACCCATCACTGAAAGAGCTGGCTCGAGAATTGCCGGCGAATTTAAGCAAAAGAGAAAGAAGACAAGTCCACGATCTACTGACAGAATTTCAGGACGTGTTCAGTCTGTCTGAAAATGACTACGGGAGAACGGAGAAAGTTCAGCACCGCATCGACACCGGAAATGCTCGCCCAATCAGACAACCTCCTCGACGCGTCCCTCTAGCTAAACAGAGGGAGATTGACAGCCAACTGGAGGGCATGAAAGCAAGAGGGGTCATCGAGGAATCCGACAGCCCTTGGTCATCACCTGTGGTGCTGGTGAAGAAGAAGAATGGGGACCTGCGTTTCTGCGTGGACTATAGAAGACTGAATGACGTCACCAGGAAAGATTGCTTTCCCCTTCCACGAATTGACGACACCTTGGACACTCTGGCCGGAGCAGAGTGGTTCTCGACGTTGGATCTCAAGTCAGGATACTGGCAGGTGGCGCTACATCCGGAGGATAAGGAGAAAACGGCATTCTCTACAGGCCAGGGACTATGGCAGTTCACCGTTATGCCGTTCGGCCTCTGCAACGCCCCGGCTACATTCCAGAGACTAATGGAGTCCGTAATGAGAGGCCTGACATACGACACCTGTTTGCTGTACCTTGATGACATCATCGTGGTGGGCAAGACTTTCGGCGAACAGCTGTTGAACCTGAGGAAAGTGTTCGAGAGACTGCGACAAGCCAGGCTGAAGTTGAACCCGAAGAAATGTCATCTATTCCAGAAGAAGGTCAACTACTTGGGACACGTAGTAGGGACCAACGGAGTGGCCACGGACCCGGAGAAGCTACAAGCCGTCAGAGGATGGCCGAGACCGAGGGACAAGCAGGAGCTGCGCCGCTTTCTCGGCCTCTGCACTTATTACAGAAGGTTCGTAGCTGGGTACGCCAACATCGCTAAGCCTCTAACCCAGCTGACCGAGGAGAAACGACAATTCCAGTGGACAGACGAGGCGGAGTCATCCTTCCAGTCGCTGAAAGAGGCGCTCTGCACTGCTCCTGTACTGGGATATCCCATCCCTGGAAGGAAGTTCACGCTCGACACGGACGCTAGCAACGTAGGCATCGGCGGAGTACTCTCTCAGGAACAGGACGGGCAAGAGAAGGTGATTGCCTACTTCAGCCGAACACTATCCAAGGCTGAGAGAAACTACTGTGTGACGCGTAGAGAACTTCTTGCCATTGTGGAAGCCCTGAAGCACTTCCACAAATATTTGTATGGCCAGGAATTCCATCTGAGGACAGACCATTCTGCACTCACCTGGCTATTGGGCTTCAAGAATCTGGAGGGGCAGACCGCTCGTTGGGTTCAACGTCTGCAGGAGTACAACTTCACCTCTGAACACTGACAAGGGAAGAAACATTCCAACGCTGATGCCTTATCACGACGCCCGTGCCCGGATGGCTGTAAACACTGCCTGAAAGTAGAAGAGCGGGATGGCGCCCACGCAGTCCGAGCAATTGCCGCCCAACCGAGCCCAGGATGGGATAACGCCGCCATAAGGAGGGAGCAGCTGGAGGACCCAAACATTGGACAGCTACTACGTGATGTGGAGTCCGGCCAGAGACCAGTATGGGCCGATATCGCCAACCGTAGCACCACTTACAAGAGCTACTGGGCCCAGTGGGAATCCTTCACTGTCAAGGACGGTATCCTGAAGAGGATTTGGGAGTCGGCCGATGGAAGGACCCACATAGAACAACTTGTCCTGCCCAGGAGCAAGGTGAAGGAAGTGCTGGAGGAGACTCATGCTGGAGTGACTGGAGGCCACCTGGGAGCCAACAGGACGCTGGACAAGTTAAGGCAGAGGTTCTATTGGTTGCATCAGAGAACCGACACGGAACAATGGTGCCGAAGATGCGACACCTGTGCAGCCAGTCGCGGACCAAGGACCCGCAGCAGGGGAGCCATGCAGCAGTACAACGTGGGAGCTCCTTTTGAGAGGATCGCCATCGACGTTGCTGGACCGTTCCCGGTCACGGATCGCGGGAACCGCTACCTGTTAGTCGCCATGGATTACTTCACAAAATGGCCAGAGGTGTACGCGATTCCCAACCAAGAGGCTTCGACGGTGGCCGACGCGCTGCTTGACAACTTCATCTGCCGATTAGGGGTGCCCCGGGAATTGCATAGCGATCAGGGGCGCAACTTCGAATCCAACCTGATGGGAGAATTGCTCGAGCGTCTGGGGGTGCATAAAACCAGGACCACTCCCCTCCACCCACAGTCCGATGGTATGGTGGAACGCTACATCAAAACCTTGGAAGAGCATCTGCGGAAGGTGGTGTCCAACCATCAACGAGACTGGGATTCCAGAGTCCCACTGTTCCTCTTGGCCTACAGAGCTTCGGTCCACGATACAAGAGGGATGACACCGGCAAACATGGTCTTCGGGAGAGAGCTGCGCCTGCCCTGTGATCTGCTGTTTGGCACGCCACCCAGCGCCGACCAGCCAGCGACTGACTATGTGGCAGAACTCACCGAGAAGTTGAATGGAATTCACCAACTGGACAGAGAGCACCTCAAGATGGCCAGCGACAGGATGAAGGTGCGCTACGACAGATTAGCCAACTCTGCAGGATTCCAGGAGGGCGACCTGGTGTGGCTGTATCGACCTACCAGGACCAAAGGGAAATCACCAAAGCTGCAGCGTGCCTGGGATGGACCATACCGCGTGGTGACCCGGATCAACGACGTGGTGTACCGGATCCAGCGACAACCTCGAGGGAAGATGATGGTGGTGCATCTGGACCGATTAGCAGCCTACCAAGGGACTGCCCGGGACGAGCAGCCCTAAGGAGGGGGCAATGTGACAGCGACGTGAGAATCGAACTCACGACCAGCGTCCCGCATGAAAGCAGATCGCACAGGCTCCACGGAACATTGAGTGACGTCGCGCGGTGGAGAGAAGAGAGAGGGTGTATTACGTCACGCGACGAGTCTGCGCGCGCAGCTGCTACGCAGTGAATGTGGAACGACCTTCTCGACTATTCCAGACGTCTGTCGATGTAGAGATATCGAGATAATTCTCTACACACCTGTAGAAGGTTCTCGCAACTATGATTTTGCTATAAAAGAGCAGGCGCCAGCGAACTAGAGTCTTCAGAGTTTTCAGTTATTCTGTCAGTGAGTAAGCCAGAGCGAGCAAGCCAGTCAAGCCAACCGGAGTTCGACTCGAGTGTGCGTCCGCATCTGCGTCAGCATCCGAAGGCCTGAGTTCGAGTGCAGTGGATCGCAGTTGGAGGGACCTGAGTTCGAGTGCAGTGGACCGCAGTTGGAGGGACCCGAGTTCGAGTACAGTGAACTGTCTCTGAAGGTCTGTGGTTCGAGATACTGTGAACTCGAGTGACTGAGATAGAAGAACTGTGAACTGAGAACTGGTAGTTCTGATTTGTAAATAGTGCTTTGTAAATATTAGTTAAGATTAACAGTTCATTGTTGTGCGTAATAGTCCAAGTCAATTGTCATTGTCGTCGGTGGAGTGCTATAACGAATACTGTGTGAGTGAAGATCCAATTGTTGACGAGAGCGTTTAAGGTGAATTGTAGAAAGGAATTATTGTTGTGACGAATAAATTACATTGTTGTTACTAAATAAAATTTACAATATCCAACCGAGAAACCAAAAACTAAACACACTAGAACAATACGAAATATACAGATACACAAAAACACACCCACAACGAATCCTCAACTCAGAACTCAATTTCAGAACACACACACTAGGCCTATTTGACTGCACACTACACAACGCAAATGCACCCCCACTGGAGGCGAAGGCACCGGAAAAGGCAAGGACCACATAGTTATGAAGATCGTTCCGAAGCCGAAACTAGTCAACTAAGGTATTTTTAAACTTAGTTCAAGTTAACACGTGAAAGTCATATTTATATTATTCCTAAGTGATATACTGTTAAAAGTAGTGTAATCAAAATGTATAATTTCTTTACAATATATTTTATTTTAGTTTCTATTTCGGCTACAATCATATACTAGACAACTGTTACATTTTCATTCCATTGTAATGCAATTTCTCTACCTGAGATCCTTGACCACTCGCGAATGCGGATGAACCGCAAGACACAAATGTGCACCGGGTTGCATCTACCTGCCTAATGCTAATGTACGATATAATTCAAAGGACGTAAATCTCAGCTACCCAGGTCAGCAAGTGTACGACCTGCAAAAGCGGTGGTGGGTATGTCATATACACCGGCAGGGATATTTCTCGAGTGCCTTGGAATTTGGTTCTGAATTTGAGAATGCAGTTTCTCTTGTAAAGGCCACTAATGGCCATGTAATGAGCCTTCACATACGATTAGAAAATTTTCGTTGCTGTGTTTCGGCATTTTCTTTTTGTTTGCACCATATTAAGCTGTATACAGCAAACATTACGTCATTTAAAATGCAGTCCGCAATACACAGCAAAGAGAAGGTAGGAAGGGAAGGATACTAAATATTTATCGTTGAATTAACAAGTGATGGCTAAGTGGAAGGACGTCATGTCTTACCCCTCCGCCCAGCTTGTGTACAAGGGTTTGACTCGCAAGTCAAGAAATGCTGATCCTTGATTAAATAATACTAAGGAAAGCTGGAAAATGGATAGCATTGTACTTTTTTCTAAACAAAATCGAAGACTGTTATAATGGAAAAGATTATATTATTGTTTCATGAATATCTATTTCATGTTTGGTGACAAAAAGTTTAGCCGATTCTGTATTTTTAATTTTTAAAGATATGGGTCATTCGCTGTCTCGTGAAACTAAATGCATTCGTGCGTTATAGCTCATAGTAAGAACGTGATGGTGGGGGAAAGCGAGTCGAAGTTTAGCGAAGGAGGGAAGCTTGTCAGTCCACTTTTTCCTTCTCCTCACGTGCAGGTAGCTTTCACGAGGTACCGAATGGCCTATAAACATCAGGTAAAAATTATCGAATTTTTATGAAATTGAGTAGCGAAAGGTGAGTAAGTAGACTACCTATTATTGAAAGAAAATTTATGCGGATATGACGTTTATATTGGTGAGGTTCGTGATGTAATATGATATATGATACGATATTATATGATATATTTGATATGATAAATGATATGATATATGATATGTGTGTATGCAATGCCTACCCACTTCACATGCGTGATTCGGGTTTCGGATATTGCGGATACATGGCAGAACTGTGACCCATTTTCTAGTTGTACACCACTTCGGCGGGTCACACTGTACATGCGTAGTATCTGTGTAGAGTTATGTCGTGTACTAGGGTGAGTGTATGTGTAAGTGTTCATGTATAGTATCTGGAATGAATGATGATCATGAAGATGAGGAATGGAGAAGGGGAAACCCGGTGTCGGCACGTAGCCTACTCCTGTAGAATAGCACCAAGAGGGCCGCCAGGCTTAACGTCCCCATCCGACGAACGAATCACTATCAACAGTGACATATGCCTTCTCTTCATATGCACTGCGGAGAGATTTGGGATTTAACCCAGGCATATTGGTGCACAATCTAGTGATTAAAAGTTGTGCACCGCCATCTCTCCTAATCCCGAGGTAGAAATTTTACTCGGCGGACCGATATTTAATATGTTGTGATATATGATATGATATGATATGATATATGATATATGATATATGATATGATATGATATGATATGATATGATATGATATGATATGATATGATATGATATGATATGATATGATACGATACGATACGATACGATACGATACGATACGATATGATATATGATGGGAGCCACCGGCGTGGCTCTGTCGGTTAAGGCGCTTGCCTGATGGTCTGAAGTTGCGCTCGTGCGCGGGTTCGATCTCCGCTTGGGCTGATCACCTGGTTTGGTTTTTCCGAGGTTTTCCCCAAACGTAAGGTGAATGTGAGGTAATCTGTGGCGAATCCTCGGCCTCATCTCGCCAAATACCACCTCGCTATCACCAATATCAGCGACACTAAATGACTTATAGGCATCCAACAAGGAAAGCTCAGTGCGCAGAAACCAGCAGACGTATGCTGCCGTTCCCAGCATGCTCTCACGCCTACTGCAGGGGGGTAAGAGGGATATAGCATGTGCACCGCGAGGACTCCCAGCTGAGTTTTGGTTGTAGGATACCTATAGTAGTTGATACAGCGTCGTTAAATAACCAACTAAAATAAAAAAATAAAAAGAATATATGATGGAATGTGTTGCGATCTTAAATTCATAGGTAAGGATCCACCATCACTCGAATAGATATACCGCCCATTTGTGTTCACATAAATGCACGAAGGAAAGGAATTTACAATATCTAATGGGACATCAAGAAATGGAAGGGAGATAGTCTAGGTAAGAGAGAGAATGGAAGATGATGATAGATAAGGAATGATAGAAATTCAGCTAAAATAGAAGAATAGAAAATAAACATGAAAAAGCACACACATCATAGGCATAAATATATTTCTTTTGCACATTTGTTCTGCTGAAGATGATGGCAGAAAAAGTAAAGTATTGTTACTGGGGAGCAGTCACGGGAGGGGAATAGCAAACCTGTTGAAAGAGGAATTAGGGACTGACTATGAGATTTGTAGCATAGTAAAACCTAGTGCTGGACTTACTCGTGTTACAGAAGATCTGGTAAAACTATCTTCTGATTTTACCAAGAGGGATCACATTGTAATAGTGGGTGGGCCAGGGAACAGCCTGGATAGAGATGTTAGTTACTCTGTTGAGAGAGATCTAGAGAACATAAGCGAGGACAGCAGCCACACAAATGTGGAGGTAGTGGCTTCATAGCAGGGTGAGGAGTATGAATGCACGACTTGGACGTGCCTTGATCAGACCCAATGCCTCTCATATTGGTGTTATAGAGGTATGTAGCATTAAGAGAGATGATTATACATCTCATGGCCTACACTTGAATTCTAGAGGCAAGAAGAAGCTTTCGCATCTGATCGCTAATAGAATAAAGGGTAGGATTCCAGTGATTACCAATATAATTCCTGCTGTTCATCATAGGGCATCGCCTTTTTTAGGGTAAAATATAAATTAGAAAATGAAGGTAGGCCTACAGGTAATAAGAACAGTGAAGTAAATACAAATCATAAATTTTGTGGAGTTAATTCAAATTCAAAAACAAAAGATACCGGAAGTTAGTTTAGTTTATTTCATCAAAACATACAAAGCCTTAGAAACAAGTCACCAGAGTTATTAACATTCTTAGAAATAGAACAAATAAACCCATATATAATATGCGTCACTGAACATCATATGAAACAACAGGAATTATCGGCACTTTCACTGGAAGGATACAAACTAGGAGACAGCTATTGTAGACAGAATCTACAGAAAGGAGGTGTGTGCATATTTGTTCGAAACGATATAAATTTTAAAAATATCAGCCTTTCAAAATTTAGCAGAGAAAAAGATTTAGAGCTGTGTGCGGTAGAATTAGAATTAAAATCTGGTAATCTTATAGTTAGCCTATAGGTATATACAGGTCGCCCTCTGGAGATTAATTTAATCTCTGAAACATTGGACACAACTATCAACAATATACCTCTACTAGAAACATCAACAACCAAATTTCTTGGTTTGCATATTAATAATACAATAAATTGGAAAAATCATATCAATAACCCCCAAACTTAGCTCAGCATGCTTCGCAATTAGGTCGTCACAACAATTTTTAAACAGC